>NC_051178.1:173355341-173444838 GCF_013339695.2 Rhipicephalus sanguineus | reverse complement strand
GCATACATAACACCACTGCACTTCAACGGGGAGGTAGAGGTTCGTAGCCTGAGCCGCAAACGCGTGCGTCCCTCTGGCCTCTGTCTCGCAGGCGCTGCTCTCGCTCCACCAAGGCACGACATTCGCCCGTCGAAATCGCGCCTTTCTGCAACGCATATTGCAGCAGTTTTGTTAGTCGGTGCTCTCGCAATTGAAGCAGTCGGCGGCAGAGAAATCCCGTTCGTGCACGTGGAAGCTGCACTACTCGATGAGCCGACGCACGCTAACACGATCCAAAGGCAAAGAAGTAACTGCGTCAAGGGTGCCTCGGCGACGCCAGCGCGGCCAGTCTACCTCTCTGGTATCGAGACGCTTTAACCATGACCTCCGATATCACGTGCAATCTCGGAGTAAGCGCTAGTAAGGATCGTGAAGCATATTATTCTTTTCACCTCTCACAGACGGCGGCACCGCCCCGCTCCGCCCGCCGCGAAAGAGAAGGTGTGAAAGATATAAGGCGCGTTCGCGCCGTGCCTAGCATCCCGAGTTGGCTTAGTCGGTAGAGCGTCGGGCGCTTGCCGTCGCGGCCCGCAACGTCGTGGGTTCGATTCCCAGCGGGGTATTTTTTCTTGGTTTTTTCTTTCTCACCGTTGGCGTCCATTTATCAACGTCATATCCGTGACGGATGTACTTGGTGGACCCCGGCATAAAACACTTTCGTGTTAAAAAAACTAGCGCCCCGGATACCTGACCGAAGTTTGTTTGCTGAGTGCCATAAGGCGTGCGACAAGCTCGCGCAGTTATTCTTCCTAGCCGTTACTCTGTCGTCGGAGCGTTCACTGAGACGCAGATAAGTTCCACACATACAATTTTTCAATTTTGTATGTGTATATATACAGGCAAACGCACAAACGCACGCACGAAGATACATAAAGTATGGTTCAACCCCAGAAAAAAATTCCTGGCTACGCTACTGACATTGTTACTTTTACCATAAGCATCCGTGCGATCATCACCAGTTACCATCTAACGCCAGATTTCGCTCTCGACGAAAACCGAGGATCCTTTACATAACCACTCATAAGTTTGTTTTTTTTTTTAAAGATGATTACCGTGCAATGCAAGACGGGATGAAATGCCACTTTTGCTATTCTGTTCTTAGAAAAGTAACTTCGTTTACGCTACCATCGACAACTACGCGAGTGGGCTAAAGTTTCGTTTTCGCCCAGCTCTCCGCCTGCCGCGCACTAGCCTTTAGTTCAGTTTCGTTATCGCATAGTGCTGCGCTGGCATTACTCGCTCGCGGGACACACTCGGCGAACTGCAAGTAAAAAAAAAGTGCTGCCGTCCACGTGATGTCCTTTACGCATGTATGATGTGCCTTACGCGTTTCATGCATACGTGAAAGGACAGCGTCGGCTCTGGTGCAACAAAATGTTTGTGTTGGCGTACGCGTGCAGTCAAAACCGACTATATCGAGCTCGGGTAAATCGAATTATTCGCCATATCGAAATATTTTCTAACGCGACAATGCCTTAACGTCAATGCATAGAAAAATCTACGGCTACAACGAACAAAAACAGCCGGAACACTTCCGTACATCGAACATCTGGCTGCTTGAAACGCTCCAAGAAATTGGCTTTTTCTCGCACAAGGAGGCTTTCCCTCGTGGAGTTGGGAGAGCGAGCGGTGTGATTAGGAGAGCGCCGCGCGGAGCGAGTAGAAGCTACCGCTTGCTACCAGGTGCTTTCTTCTCCCATCACTCGTCGTCGCCCGTCGTGCGCGATCGCCGTTCGCTTCTCCGCTCCCGTTGTTAACGCGATGGCTGCCGTGAAACGAGTTATCCTACTGTTCTCCGCAAAGCTAGCGGAGAACAGTAGGATAACTCGTTTCACGGATAACGCAGTCGAACGTGGATAAAAGAATTCTGACGTCGCCGTTGCGTACAGCATCCCAGGAAGCACTCTTGAGTACGATATTGAAGAGCAAGGCAGACATCAGGGCCAAGGCGGACTCCGGCGCCCGACTATAGTACGCGCAGCTGCGTATGATGTTGAAGCGCTGTTACATCGATACTGTATTTTTTTTTTCGCGTACAACGAGTCCCTGCGTATAATCCGCACTCCCAACTACAAACCACTTAAAAGCCAAAGAAGATATCCCCGCGTATTACCGTGAAGCCGCCTTCCTTGCATTATCGTGAAGCAGTGCCGTGCAGCCAACTTGCGCACTGAAATTCACACGGAAAATACGGTAAATCTTTAAAAAATTCTATCGAATTATACGATATACCGAAGTAATTCCCGTTTTCTATTTTTTAATTTATTTATTTGTTTATTTTGCGAGTTTTATTATGCGGGTTTGACTGCATCCAACGTCACAGCTCTACGCTCAACGACGGGTGATTTGGATGGCGCACGCGGACCCGTGAAATGCAATTTTCTGTCGAATGAATCATTTTCTTGACACTAAACAAGCGCTGCGAAGTTTATGAAATAGTAGTTCGACAATTCACGGCAGCTAGTATTTGCCTTTAGTGTCCCTTTAAGTATATGTCAAGTGCAGTTTAGTCTTACCTTTTTTTTTTGTTTTTGTAAACTCGGATTTCTGCACGCACGTGCCCGCGCGCAGTGCGCGCCGTTTTCTCGAGATGCACTTAGAAACCTCTCGCGTTTGGCCTGCTGTTGTACTACCGACGCGCGAGTTCGCAAATCAACCTTTCGTGCCAGACGTTCTAAGAGACGAAGAAAGCTGTTTTGCTGTGCGCCGTTTTTTTTTTTTTTTCGTCGTCGGTGGGCTACGTTCCTATAGTGCACGCCATGTCTCGCGTGCGGTCCTGGGTTACTATGGAAACCGAAAAGGCAAGTGCAGAGGGGATAGAGGGCACACGGGCGCGCGAGCTCCCACGACGGGACATACCGTAATGCACGTGTCACCAGTGTGGCTAGTGGCGTGACGCGCGAGGCTTAGCGCGGCGACGCACACTCGGGTCGTGCTGCGATGTCAACAAATGTCGCAAGAAGATTGAGGTCTCAAGCGGCGTAGCCGATTCTGTAGGAGTGCGAGTGCGTTGCGACGCAAAGGGCGCGGCAGAAAGGTGGGCGCCGTTCTGATGGTGCCTTTTCGCTGCTGCTCTACAAGACGCGTTGTTTTCACAATGAAGAACTGTTCGCTGGAGTTTTCCACATGTGTGCGACTGCAGCGCCAAAATGCACAGCCTAGCGTGCGAAATAAACAAAATTGGGTCGCAGTCGGAACGGGGGGGGGGGGGGGGGGGCGGGCGAAGGTTCATCGCAGCGCCCCCCTCCCTATTAAGTCAATGTATGGGGCAGACTCCCCCCCCCCCTCTTATGTGACTAGGGGGGCGGCCGCCCCCTGCGCACGCCTATGCACTGGGCTGTTAAATGAGAGCCACGTAGCGCCCTCTGGTCACTGTACGGTGCTCTCAGAGGAGCAGGTTTCCGATTTGTATGGGCCCGGGGAAGAAGCAAGCCGAAATAACTGTGCATTGAGTACACAGTGACTGTACATTCACTGTGCATTGACCAAAAAGTAATGTCCCGATTACCCTTTTTGCCTTCTGTACGTATTCATGCAAATGTTGCTTCTGTGCACTTGATGTGTGCTCAGAGATACAACGCAGACATGCACTGAAATTCATCATGGACAATAGGCTTTGCCACCATACCTAGGAGTTCTGATGTGCAGCCAAGTGTCATTCAATTTTCCTTTCTGCATTAACCATGCTCAATGCAGAAAAATCTGTTCACAGTAACTAACAAAGCACCTAATTTACCAACACATTGTTGCATTGCTTTATTATTATTTTCAGAGCATCTTTCTCTCTCTCTCTCTTTGCGTGTCAAATCAAAACTTTATATTGAATTCGGAACTCCTCAGTGGGTGGATGTGCTTTGTTACTGAAATCGGCAAAGTTCAATGTTTAAAGAATAACTTTGTCATTTGTAGGGACTCTTCGAAAGTATTTCTTTAGAACGCACCTCCCACCAATTTTGAACATGTTGTGTAGCTTTTAGTGAATGTTGAGAGTACCACTCTTCCTGACTGTTTTCTTCTTACATTGTTCTCCGTTCCAGGCTGACTCCACAGACGACAGCAGCCAAGCCAGCATTCAGAGGAAAGCCGAAAGCATATCGGCGGTGATCACAATAAATGGCGTCACCTGCTCCGGCTGTCAGGGGTCCTACTCTAGTCTTTCACCAGCCAGGGCCGAAGCAGAATCCACAGTTTGTGATGACAATCAGCCCCCGAGCTCCCCACACTCCAGCTTCAGTGCACCAGTGCAAACGCACAAGCCAACTTCTTTTGACAGGGTAAGCTCACTTCACCTGACTAGCTCAAGCTGTTGCATTTTGCTCTATCAAATAGATACTGAAATTGGAAATAATAAGCTAAAATTGGTTGGTAATTGGCTCTGCCTATATTGAGTCATGGATTTGTAGTGTTGGGGCCACGTTCTTACTGACAGCACCACTCGAGCTATATTAATAACTAGTGTCGCTAAGCTTTAGCGTAATGTTACATAAAAATTTACAAACTGCGTTGTTTTTTATGGCGAAGTGCAGCATAGTGAACACGTTATCAGTGGTAAACCTAAATTTTCTAGTTCAAAATGGGGCATGTCATGAATGTGATCATTTATATGAGTGTAAAGCCATCCTCTAGAACTTCATACTATCTAACCTCGTCATAACAAAGCCACATGTCACACAAAAACAGCTTTGCTACATCTGATCTTTGCTGTAATTCCTTATTGGTTACATTATAATAGCAGTGAGATAATTTCAGTTACTTCATTATACAGTAGACTCTCGTTAAATGAAACCTGAAGGGTTCAGCAAAATATGTTCCATTTAACAGGAGTTGCATTTACTGAGATATGAACAGGAGTGCCGAATTCAACTACGAAACCTATTGTGTTAGAGCCAGCTGTTGCATTTAAGCAGCAATTCTGTTTAACAAATTTCTGTTTACCGAGAGTCTACTGTACTGGTAATTCATTATATCCGCACTCATTAAACCATGGTTAGTGGTAATGCTTTACCACTACTTCTCCTAAATTGTTGCTTATTTATTTAGCAATTTTCAACGCCACCACCAATCAAGACAAGGATTGAGCGAAGCCGCCCCACACTGCGCCGGCAGAAAAGTCGGGGTGCCCTGCGGAGGTCCATCAGCCAGCCCCTGGACCTTGAAAAGTCGGATAAAAATGACTTGGCACAGAAGGAGCAGCTTTCTCATGGTAAGCATGTGCTTTGATAAGATTAGAACCATAGTTTAACAAGCTCACTTAGACTCGGAATGACCTGCAAGTCTGAGCTTTAGTGAGCACAGCTGATTAAAGGTGTGGTGAGTTTGAGTCCTGGTGAACCAGGCTGAGCAGAATAATGATGATTTTGATTTCTAGTCTGCCTAGTTGAGCAGAATATGCACGAGCGTAAGTCTGAGCGAGCTCAGCTGAGCAAAACTTTGGTAAGTATGAGTGCAAGTGAGAATGGCGCAGCAGAGTTTTCATCATTCTAAGTCCGACTGAGACCTAAGTAAAAACTCATATTTTTTTGTGTGACAAAGCTCCAATTCCTTTTTTTTTTCCAGCTTATCATCACAATTAATTTACTCATGGACAAAAATTACTGTTTGCATATAGACGTCAGACTCTGGAGTTTCCAAGATGTGTGGCGCCACCTGTCGGAGAAGTATTGAGTAGTGCATAGACCGACTCTCTCGCATAGTTTGCTATGGGACCAGGTGCAACTAGCGAGTGCGAAACAACGATTGAGCTTAATATCGCGTGTTTGCGCATTTAGCACTCAGAACGAGAGCTGTGAATTGCTCTCCGCTAGTCGGACGCGCCACCGAACCGTCGTGAAGTGCTTGCTGGATAATTCGCCTGAACGACGGCGAAAACAGCAGCAGACGAGAGCCCTCCGCACGCTACGAAGAAACTCCGCAAAAGACGCACTGTGGCGTTGTGAATTGCCACGGACGTAAAAGACTGAATAACAGCGTTCAGTTTTACCGATTTCCATAGTTGTCGTACGAAGAAGAAAGGCGAGAGCGCTGGATACGGGCCGTTGCGAGCGTGTTGGGTAAGCAAAGTACCCGCGTTCTCCACAGCCGGTGGCATGAATGTGTGGCTCTGCTGTTGTTTTGCGTAGCCCTGATGCAAAACCGTGGTAACCTTGACTATGAAGCCCAGCAGAGGCTCTGACCGCGGTGCTTGTCGTGTAACACGAAGTGAGCAGCTAGAGGCAGACTGGAGACGCGTGATACGCACACCGCGACGAGTTGGTCGTCACAACACAGCATCGCAGACGTATGTACGTTTTGAAGGCTCAGAGTTCTTGTTCTAACTAGCTAACACCACGTGCGTCATACAAGTAAATCGCAGAATGTTGGTCGTAACCCCCTTCAGGTTTGTTTCGCCCGTGTCCTCCGCGGTTGCCGTAGCTATCTCGGAGGCCACGGTTTTGCCTTTGGTTGTACCCCGCGAAAGTGGACACGCACGTATCCCATTTGCAGTACATACAAACGGAAGACGACCATCAAGAGACCATTTGAGGATGCGTAATAAAACACTCCAATGCACAGGAAGCGAGAGATGAATAAGGGAGAATGCAACTGAAAAGGCGAAAATCGCCGGGGCCATTCGCCCCTGATGAACCGAGTTTTGTACCACTGATCGTAAGATGCATAGCTAAGTAAATTGATCGTGTATGTAGGTACTTTATCGCTGTGACATACGTATATACCCGATTTTAACGCATTTAGGCTCTAGAGAACGGATGTCGGAGGGCTTGCCTCGAACTCGGTGTCGTGTGATGCTCGCTTGTACTTGCGAGTTGCAGCGCGCGGGAATAACTAAAACTTATTTTGCATCGTACTCGCAGTTCGCTTTGATCAGCTTCCTTTGTTTCTGAAGCGTGGATTGGCGGAAGAAGCTTTCCAGGTCCTTGATTTTCAGGACACCGCGCCTCGACACCAACAAAAGAGGAGGGTTATATTGCGGCCTATGCACATTCGCTGCGGGCGGCTCTCTTTGCACTACCCAGTTAGGGCCGAGGGCTACGATAAGGGCGCTGGTGGCGGTGTTTTTCGCAGCGCCGCCTGGGCAGAGTCTGACGTCTATATATCGACTTGCTCATACAAAACACGGCACACATGTTTGGCACACAGCCTTGATAAATTTGCACTGTTTTTTTAGAGATAAAGCGTGCTAAAGAAACTGTTGTTAAGCTTTTGGGACTATTATGTCGGCATGCAAAAGAATGGAGTTGCGAGTAGTCATGATCAGATAACAATAGCTTATTGTAGCCACTTAGCAGCATCCCAGCACTAACTATATTTCCTCAAGTTCTGTAAAGTCATTTTGGACCCTTCTGAAGGATTGACAACTAAGAGTAGTTTTTCATTGAGGTAGTTGGTGATTAAAAATTGTAGTGCTGCTGAGGCTTCGACGCATAAGGTGAGGCATGCACAGATATGAACAACGCATATAAATGCAACTAATTGTAAAGTCAAAGACTTTTAACATGTACTTAATCTGCCAGTGCATTCTATATAGTCTTTATAGACAGCAAATGAAATACAGGAAGTCAGGACAAGTACAAGTATTGAGTCACGGCATTTCCGATATTTTCAGCATTCTTGCACAGGGTATGTCATGCATAATCACATTAAACTAACTATCACTTGCTAGGTGATCGTGATGACGTAACCCACTTAATGGCTGTTCTTACTGCCTTTTGCACCCATCGTTCTTCAGGCTTGTCAGACCAAGAAGCCTCAAGAAACCCCAGCACGGCATCTTCAGAAGAGGATTTCTCATCTGATGGAGAGTCATATTCCCAAATTCCCAAGGATGTAAGTAACTCTTCACTTACGTTTTTACAGCACGTCGACCTTTGGGAATCATGTTTATAGCATTGCGTAGTATGTACGTAATCAGTTGACTTTAATGAGGCTCCACTTTTCTCATCGTTGTGCTTTCTTTTTTTCTACCTTATTTTAGTACGAAGGTGTCACATATGTGGAGGCACTTTGGGACCACGTCACCCTGGACTCGGAGGAGCTGGCCTTTCAAGCCGGCGAGGTGATCGAAGTGACTGACATGTCCGACAAGGACTGGTGGTGGGGATCAGTCGACCAGCGTCATGGCTGGTTCCCAGCTGCGTTTGTTCGGGTAAGCAGAAGTCAGATTCACTCGTCATCTGTTGTGGTGTTGTCATTGAAAGGGAGCTTGGGCTCACTAAGTTGTTTGTAAAGTCGTGAGCAGTATGAGAGGGAATAGCGAATTCATGTTTGATCAGCAATTACCAATAATGCACTAATATGGACGTGACATATTGAATTGCAAATACATTTCGACTTGAGCATTATGAACAGTTTTGCACTTACCCACTGCGTGTAGCCGCTATGACTTTTAAAAGGTAATTTCAGTTTGAAATGTAGTATTGGTGCAAAAAACTACAGGAAAAAAAAAATGAAGAAGGACCAGCGCTCTTTCTGTTCTTCATTTTTTCCGTGTAGCTTTTTGTGCCAATGCTTTGGTTCAAACATGAACCAACTAGCCCAGTTTAGCATTCTGCTGTAATTTCAGTGTTTGCTCATATGTTACTCATGACTGTACATAGGAACACTAGTTTGCACATCACTTAATCACACACCTGTTCTTTTCTATGCACTTGTGGTTTTTTAGAATTTTGCTTAGCTTTTGACTAATATTTTACATAAGAACCAACAGCAGTGACTGTGCTGTTTGAACAAAAGCAGGGTCTGCAATTTGAGGGGCATCTTACTTTTGTGTACCCACTATAGATTGTTTGAATTTAGAACATTATCACTGAAGTTATAGAAAAAAGTACAGGGCAAGAGCACTTACAGGAATACACCACATACTGAAGTAAGTTGCACTATCTCGGCACCTCACAGTCTGTCCGGACCTCGCAGTCTGTCATTTTGCAGAATCTTTTTCTCTTTGTCATCGCAACTGAATGTATGGACGTTGTTTGCAGTTACGAGTTGGCCAGGAGGACACTGTGGAGGATTGCATCACAAAGATGGCGGATGGCACGCTCACACAACACAAGCCCCGTAAAATGAGCATTGGCTTGTTGAGCAATGAGGAGGTGCGTGCCAAGGTTGTCATGGAGATAGTCAACACTGAACGAGACTTTGTGCGGCACTTGAAGGATGTTGTTCAGGTAAGCATAAGGCTCTGCCATCTTTACTTCGTTATGTTGTTTGTCCACTCTCAGTCATAATACACACACAAACAATGATATCGTGTGTGCATGTATGTATGTGTCTGTGCATGCACATGTGTGACATCTTTTTTCCGCTACTTATTTCTTCTGGTCTTTGTCCCTTTTTGTGCAAATAGAGTTCTCTGGACACTCTTGTAGATGTTAGCTGCACACAATAGACAAAAGCTGTTATTTGATGGAGCTTTTTGCATCTTATTTAGGGCAACGGTAACAAGAAATTCAGGAAGGAAGTTTTCTAGTTCTATTTGGCACTCACTAAAAAGAAAAGTGGGATACCATATGTAACTTTAAGATGTACAAGCACCTATAAGGACATCATAATTAGTGTGCGCATCATACCGACTAATGCAGTCATGTTCTTCTTGGTTGGTACTATTCTATAGTACCAGTGAGTTACTGCCAAGTGTTGTTGAGAGTGCACGGCATAAATTTCATCACATGTGTGCATAACAAGTAATTTAAGCTTCATAGCATTAATTTTACAGAGTTAAATGTTTTTGACTGGCTGCCATTTTAAAATCTGAGGATGGAGAACCTTTTGCTACAGTGGATGATTGTGGTAATGTGGTTGGGATGAGTGCTTAAAGGTCTCCCTTTGTTCAAGGGACGGCCTAACCTTGCTCAAGGGGTCTCCCTATACATACATACTTCTATGTATATCTATATGTGCACGTGTAGGGGACTATGTTTGTGTGCATGCGTTGCTGATCACCAGGCAAGGGTGGCCACACCTCCCTACCCTTGACTTTAGGCTCTTGTTTGTGTATAGAAAAATACTCTTCTTGCAAATTAATGTAACCTCTTTGAGATGGACATGCATAGAATTACTGCATATGGGTGTTTCACTTGCATTTTTCGACAGGGCTACCTGGCACAAGTCCGACGGAGGCCCGACATGTTCTCCGAGGAGCGTCGGGCAACCATCTTTGGGAACATTGAGCAGCTGTATGAATTTCAGAATAGCTTCCTGAAGCACCTTGAGTCATCCATCGACTGGGAGCAGCCACATCTAAGTCAGATTGGAGGAGTCTTTCTAGAGCATGTAGGTTGCTACTTATGACTTTATTTTTTCATTACGCACATGTTTCTGAGCACTTTGACTACACATCTTAATGATCAGTTACATTCTTAACTGTCTCTGCCTAACGTGCCAAACATTTGAATGTGAAATTCATGTGGGTTGTAATGACTCTAGGACTAAGCGTACCGTTTGAAACGAGATGTTCAATTGGTTTATTTATGCTTTTCTTTCTCTTTTCCAGAAGCAAGAATTTAAAATCTACTCGGAGTACTGCAACAACCACCCATTGGCTGTCAGTGAACTCCAGGAACTCTACGCCGACTCGAAATATGTCCATTTCTTTGAGGCAAGCATGTGTTTTTATGCAGCCTATTTGCATTGAATTGCATTAGAGATCTGATAGAGAATGCAGTAAAGGGACACTGAAAGTGTAGTATAGCTAGATCAGTAGATCACACATCAGGAATTGCGGATAGGGTAACCTTCTAAGTGATATTGCTCCACTGTTCTTTCTTTTCTTTCATTCATTCTTGGTGCCTGATCCCCCAAAGGCCTTGGTGCCTTGCAACATGGCTCTCTCTTATTATGTGGTTCACTTTTAGCTTGTCAAGCTGTCACAATCTTACTCTTTGAACATCTGTCATAGCTTCCTACATTCCTAACCATCCCTTGACTTCATCTTCATCGGCATACTGAAGGTAATCTTTACTTTGCTCTTTTGCACATCGATACAGGCATGCCGCCTGCTGCAAGACATGATTGACATCTCGCTAGACGGGTTCCTACTGACACCGGTGCAGAAGATATGCAAGTACCCGTTGCAGCTGGCCGAATTGCTGAAGTACACAAGGCCGGAGCATGCTGATTACAATGCCGTGCGGGAAGCCCTGGCTGCAATGAAGGGCGTCGCCCAAATGGTCAATGAGCGCAAGCGTCGTATGGAGTGCCTCGAAAAGCTTGCGGAGTGGCAAAGCAGCGTTTTCAATTGGGAGGCAAGCTCCTTTCTCTATGTGTATGGGGTCTGCAGCTCTCTATAGGGAGTGTAACAAGCACATACAGCTGAGCCCCTTTATAAGAGATGTGCACCTGTGAGTAGTTCTTGTCCCGTATATGAGGTGTCTCTTATAGGCAGGGTACCACGTCTTCATTTTGTGATCAACCCCCATTTCGATGTTGGGCACAGTGGTGTTTCTTATAACCAGTTGTCCCCTACATCAGTGTCTCTTACAAAGGAGTTCAACTGTAGTATGTATAGCGTGGCAAGTGCCCTGAATGTTAACCAGCACATTGCTAAGCCATTGATTTCAAATATCATTTCTTATCTCTTGGTGGCTCCCTTGCAAGTTCTCATGTAACTGTAGGGAAACAAATGTAAAACATGTTGATGTCCCTTGTACGAAACTTTCTATGGTGAAGGATGAAAGGAACTGTGTGCTTCTTATGCAAGCAGACAATAGAGAGGAAAATTCAGGACAGAAACATAACTGCACTTTCCAAACAGGATTAACTGGTACTACTAGTACTTTAGCTGAGTAGACTTTGTGGGGTCACGCTTGGTTACTCCATAGTGTGTTTCCCCTTTACTTTGAACATGAAGTTGCTGCTTTTTTAAGTCCAGAAAGAGTATCAACTACAGCTGTGTTACTTGCCTGACAGATAAAACAAGTTTATTGGTTAATTAAACTAATAACGTGTATTTAAAGGGCCCCTAAACCCCCCAGAGGTCGAAATTTACTTACGGTGTTGTAGTTGTGCACTAATCTTCAACAAACATGCAGCCGCGAGAATTTTTCGAAACGGTGCCATAATAGCAAAGTTACAGACATTTGATGATCTAAGAGTGGCCCCCCGCTTGCTTCGATTTTTCCTTCGCTAAGCTCCGTCCATCGTCTCGTCTCTCCTCCTGGCTGAGTGCTCCTCCTCGCTGTGCGAGGAGGAAGAGCAGCGAGCACGCGTATCTGCAAGGAGGCAAACAGGTTCTTTTTGTGGATGACATGACCAGAAGCTAATGTTGACGTCACGGCCAAGGCTGAGGATTACCGAAAGGCCCGGAGAGGAGAAGGGATTGTTTCATGGAATTTGCAACCTGCAGCTCATAGCACTGCCGCGTTTGGCATTGTTCATCGCGATGGCATTCTGAACACAATGCATGCGTTTACTTGAAATGTTTAAAAATCATCAGAGGTTGTTCAGGGGCCTTTTTTTAGAGCCTGTTTAGGAGCACTATGAATCCATGGAGTTTGGAGTTTCTTTTACATTAAGCACATTGCTAGTTCAAGGCAGATTTATGAACAGTTTTACGAGCAGTATACATGGACATGAGTTAAGGAGTGAGTGCTTATCTGTACATATGAGTATATGAGCAACTATATTAGCAAGTACCAACGGGTGTGAATTGGCATGAGTGTGAATGCAAGTAAGTGTCAGTCAGTGTGAACGGATGCAAGTGTGAGTGATTGCTGACTTCACTGATTTGTCGCATGGGTAGCTACTTATAATAAGGCACTGAGCTACATGTGGAGACATCTTATAAAAACTGTGCAGCCACTAAATGTAGGACAAAAGGAAATTCAAAATAAAGGAAGATGTCTTTTAAGTTTTCTTTGATCCTACATCTTGTTAGGGTACAGTCTTTCTATGGTGTTTGCGCCTCATTAGATGATATTTCATGGATATGAATGCGCCTTTCAATGGCTTCGACATTTTTTATTTCATATCTGACAGGGTCCCGACTTGCTGGACACAAGCTCAATGTTGGTCCACTCGGGCGAAGCAGTTCGAGTGTCGTCCTTGTGGTCCAGGGATGTGGTCAGCTTGTTTTTGTTCGACAACCTCTTGGTGTACTGCAAGAAGGTGAGCTGTGTTTTGCTTGCGCAGTGCAACTTCTTTTTTAAGAGCATCTTTCTGTCTTGGGATCTCTCAGACACGTGTTGTACAGTGGAGCATGAAAGCACCTTCAGTGATGGCTTTCATGTGACATAACATCCTACGCAATATTTACCTCACTGCACGAGGAATCTTTCGAAATTTCAGTAACTATAGAACCTAATTATCATGAAATTTCATTCAATACGCACAAAAAATTTTTTTTAACTATCTGAAGTCGTTGTAGCTATGTATTCATTGCATCCATGGTCTCTACCATGGTCTTATTGTTAAATAATACTTATACTATTATACGAACAGTAGTACTATTGTTAATAGTAATATATTTGGTGGTTGAGGCTTTTGTTTTTATCCCTCAAACCTTAACTATGCTTTAAACATTAGTAAAGTGATAAGACTCTTTACTAAGTTATTCTCAATTAATGATTAGTTACTGTATTACTCGTACAAACAGGAGGAGAAATTATAGTATGTTTTGATAATCTTACATGCATGCTAGCAGTGTTGTATGTTTGTTTCACTGATATTACAATTGTTCCCTTTGACAACTAGCTAGCATGACTGCCTTGTGAAAAAGTAAGGTTTTATGAAAGCATCAGGTGTTTGCACATGTCTGGTCCCTTTCAGACGTTCAGTTGAATATATGCGATTGCCGTACTCACATTTTAGAACATGGCATTATCTTTTTCTCTCTTCTTTCTGCGCAGGACATTATAAAGAGAAATACATTGTCTTACAAGGGCAGACTGAACATGAACTCTTGCTTTGTCGTGGACCTTGAGAATGGCAAAGGTAAGCACACAAGTAGCTGCTAATTGTTTTAACATTGAGAAATGAAGTTGGTGGTGTACCTGCATTTCACTAGCGGTATTTGCACGAACGTGGTGGTACTAGCGCGTCGAATTTTCTGATATGATGCTGTTATTGCAGTACCTACATAATACATTTACAGTGCCTCTGAATTGACATAAAAGCTGGATTTTTTCATGAAAATTCTTCATCCCTTACCTTGTGCCGGCCATTATTTGTAAGTTCCAGTAAAACCTTCTGGTGGAGAAGCAACGACACGATGATCGTGCTAGGCTGTGCTGTGCCTTTAAAGCTGCGCCTTGCGTGTACAGTACTCATGGATTCAAACGCTGACATCATATTTTTTAGTATAACCACTGGTATGCGCAATTGCTCGAGATGACTGCATCATGTCGTGACGAATCTTGTCTATAAAAATAACGTTGCCTCTGATCTACACGTTCGCGTCGAAATTACACCGATATGATCCGAACTGAAGACTACCAACTGCGTTGTGTGCTGGTTGTCCCAAGTCTGTTTGTCACTGAATTAATAGGTCATGCGTAACTTGCCCGGCCTTATGTTTTTTGAATAACTAATTGAGGTATGGACAATATTTTTGGTGCCACTTCTGACATTTGGCATACAGAAACCTGGAAGTAATTCTCGGCATTGGAAACTGAAGTGTAATGTGAATGTACAGTCATTGTAATTAGTTGTCGACATAATTGCCTGGTGTACTTATTCCTTTCTGCTTAGACTCCCAGTTTGGCACGACCGTGAGGAATGCCTGGAAGGTGTACTGCACCACGAGGGAGAAGTGGTACCTGTTCTTTACGAAGACCGCTGCCGAGAAGGAAAAGTGGCTACAGGCATTCCAAGCCGAAAGGGAGAGGGTTCGTGAGGACCGAGAGCAAGGTAAGAAGATGTGTTTATAGTTTTAATGCTGTAATGTGTCATATGCAGACATATCTTCCTCTTCATATCTGTCATATCTGTCATATCTTCCTCTTCAGTAAAAGTTAAAGATGTGCTGCTATCTGCAAACATTCCTGCAGACCATCTAGATGAAACCTATGTTGTTTTTCTCTTTTCTTGAAGTTTTCTTTCATGTTGGTGCCCTTTTTCTCCAGCAAATATGGATACATAAATTTAACCCCCTTCCAATAGCAATATGGTATTGAAGCCGTGTCTCATAATGCAACTGTGGAGTTTTCTGCACGAACATGAATGCATGTAGAGTAGCCTTGTATTGGATTATAGTTTGGCTGTACAGCTCTGCATGCTCTAGAGAACAGTGATTTTAAAAAATCATCAGTGATGCTTATGCCTAGAGAGC
The DNA here is from genome assembly GCF_013339695.2 of Rhipicephalus sanguineus. Lineage (NCBI taxonomy): Eukaryota > Metazoa > Arthropoda > Arachnida > Ixodida > Ixodidae > Rhipicephalus > Rhipicephalus sanguineus. Next base: position 173,429,537 of record NC_051178.1, on the reverse strand, counting down.
TTGTGCTCATCAGTAGTGGGCATTACTGTATATGGCTTTTCTTCATTTCCAGGCTATGTTGTGACCGAGAGTGCAAAGAAGTCCGCAAAGATGGCGCTCCACAACAAGCTCAAGCCAAAACGTCCAAGAGGTATGTATAGCCCCAGCAGTTTTTCTTGACTCCGGTGGAGTGCTTATGTGTTTTTCACTTGAAGCAGAGAAACACTCTGTGGCACGTACCGGAAGATGTTCAATTTGAGTTGGTCTAACTAAACATTTGCCTCAGTTATTATTTCTAATTAGTTGCAGCTTCCTCAAATCAACAAAATTTAAGCAGCTGCTACAATTTGGAAACTGAACCATAGTCCAATTCAAATAGTCAACATTTCCCATATAAACACTGAAATGCTCCACAGGACCGATAGTTACACTTTCTTTTATGTGGTTACGTTTCTTGAAACTACAAATTAAAAGTTAGATGTGGGCATTTCGTTGCCTGTGCCAGCTTTAAATTAAACGCAATCGAGTAACCGTCAAAAGTATTCGTGTAACAACATCATGACTCTTACCATACTGTTTGCTTTCTTCTTCCGCTCACCATTGAGTGCAATGCACTATTCTTTTTTGCTGAGGCATTCGGAGCACTTTTTTTCTAAGACTACTGGGAAGGGTCCCAGGAATGGGGGTTCTTAAACATTTTTTTTCACGACTCTCTTACTCATTTTCCCTCTGCTCATGAAAAAGCTGCATAAGTTTTGCCAAATACTGTTAATCTTAATTCCACTGTGCTAACACGATGGCATTCATCCCGCTTAATAATGCTCATCCCCGGTGATTCCTGTTACATTTAGTACTAACTTATTTGTTCATTCCCTGCCGTTTATTGCTCGCATAAAGTGAAAAAATAAGTATGAGCCCTTTCAGAGGTATACTCTCTTACTCGTCTGTTGACTACGTGCAATGAATATGCTCAGTCCTGTAGTGTTCTGTACAGTACTGCTACGCACCGCACCACACATTATTATTTTACTCATTTATTTACAGATACTGCAGCCCATAACGGGGCTATCACGATTGGGGAAAGGAGCAAATGCAGCAAGCAATATGCAAAAACAAAAATACAAAAACATATAAAAAGGGCGCAATAGCGAACCACAATTTCTACTGTGTCAAGCAACAGGTCGTAACAGGCAGATCGTCCCTGAGTTCACTAGTCCTTGGAAGCTAAAGCTTCATTTAAGGTGCTGGCGCGAAACAGACTGATAAGTTTAACTGATTACTTTCTTCTTATGTTAGTTTCTTAGTTTCTTGTGTCTTACTTTCTTCTTGTGTTAGTTTCTGTTAGTTTCTTGTGTCTAGGGGTTTGCATATGATAGATTTCTTGTGTCTAGGGGTTTGCATATGATAGATATACATTGGGAGAGGAGTAATGCGGTGAGTAAAACAAGGAGTGTAAAAGTTTCGAGAATCAATGTAACGTTGGTGGGAAAGTGAGGTTAAAACAAGTGTATCCAGTTGAGATGACGGTGAAAATTTTCTGTCATAGCGGCGATATACAAAACGAATCACCTTCTTCTGAACATATTCTGTTTTGTTAATGCACGATACTTGTACGCTGAATCTCACCGAGCCCTCCCTATGGACCGAAGCCTAGGACTTGCATTGGGCCAGTCAGTAACGAGAGTCAACTGCGTGCTCCGGGATTAGAGGCTGGCTCGCCCATTGTGCACCACTGATGCAATCAATCAATCAATCAATCAATCAATCAATCAATCAATCAATCAATCAATCAATCAATCAATCAATCAATCAATCAGAGAAGTAGAGAAACAAAAAGTTCAATTGAGCTTGACAAGTTTCCTAGCTCTGTGCAGTTCGGCAGCGTAGTACGAGGAAATACAATTCTATCTGTTGCTTCATGTAAACTTGCATAAACAAATAAGTGAAGGTGCGAGAATTCACACGCATATACTGCAACTTGATACAAGAGAGCTACGCAAAACTTAAATCGACAGAAGCACTGCAACATAAAAGAAGTTTTCATCCACCTGACAAGTTCTTGCATCCAATCCCCTTTTCCAGAACTCATTTGCAATATTCTGTGTCCATGTGCTTCGAATTGCCAATTGATTCGCCATCGCTCTGCCAATTGCTAGCTTGCTGGTTAGCTCAATTGGTAGAGTGACCGCCCGGAAAGGCGTTGGTCCCGGGTTCGATCCTCGGACCAGGACGAATTTTTCAGCAAATAAGAAGTTTTCTTTCTGAGAAATCCATAAGAATTTCCTTCTGACTTTGTGCTAGCGAACGGGATGTTGTAAATTTCCCTATTCTTTCCCTCTCCTTGCCTTGTTTTGCAGCAAAACTTCCGAAGGGACCACGGTCTCAGCATCCCGATGTTGCAGTCGTGGAGATCCTTCTTGACCCACCTGGCCCGAAGCCCCGAACTGGCAGCTTGCCGTCAACTCTGCACACCAGCCACCACACCGTTTCAGCCAATGGCTTGCCCAAAAAGAAGGGCTCGGGATGGTTTCACTTTGGCAGCGGCAAGAAAGTGAAAAAGTAGAGGGCGCATGTACATTGATAAGAACGCTCGTAACATTTTTTGAATACAAATCGAATATGAATATTGAGTAATGTAGATGGGTTTAAACGCCGATTTAGGTTGAGAATATTCGCAATTGTGAAAGATTGAAAAGTACGCCTGAACAAAAATGGCGTTTGTCAACCCTGACTGACAAAAGTTTATCAGTGAAGCCACACTAAACTGAACACCGTGCAATTTGTATCGCTAGTAACCATTTCTTGCAATCCTAACCCCACAAAGCTATGATCATTAACCGCTCAGACAAGGTTCCACATCTGTAACCTAGCTTATTGTATATTTATTGAATTTTATTTATTATTTTATTTATGACAGGTCAGGCTCTAGGCCCAAATAGTGAGTGGAAACGCCAAACACGTTATAAAGCTGGTAATACACATCGTGCAAATATACATGTAACGGCCTTTCACAATTCACGATGGCACCGCTATCATACGCAATGTGAGGGCCAATGTACCCCAGAAATTTGGCAGGCTTATTAATAAATCTATAGATTATAAATGTTAAATCTTTGATACAGTTTGGAAATTTTTAAGCTTGTAATATCTTTCGTACTTTATGAATGTTCTTGCTATCATGCAGTTACAAAGCTGTTAGTTCATATCCTTGTCTGTTACCTTATGTTCCATGTTATGGGCTGTACAGTGCAATAAGACTGCTAGAACTGACGTATTAAATTCCCAGTATCTTGTTAGCAATGCCAAATGCTTGCACGTTACCAGTGCAGCATACATTGATTTAACTTGAATCAACATATATATGTGCAGATGTTAACAGATCACTGCACTCTGATGAAAAGTCATTCAAAACTGTGAGAGAATAGAATAAAATAAAATAGGACTTCAAAATGTATGTATGGATGACTTTATCAACATGGATTGGGAGGTAGCATTTTACATTTTATACTGAAAAATAACTTGGGCGCTTCATCTTATGGCAGTTGCTGTGATAGGTGACAACTGCAGTGTTAACAAACCATAGGCACCATTTCCATGTTAACGTGTACAAAGAAACAACTATTGCACATGCTTATAAAGTTAGCCTACATTAGAAACAAGTGCAAGAAATTATTCAGTGGATTATACCATTCTATCTCGCAGATAATGCTAAGGGTACTCTATGCTCAATCAATATCGATGATGTGCCCTTAATGAATCGCCGCATAAAAAAATCTTTTAACCCCCACATACCCAGGGTTTCAAGAAATATGTTGGGCTTTCGAATTATCATTGCTTGTCACAGTAAATGAGAATACAGTTTATGGCCAGCGATGTTGTGGCACATGTTGAAAGTTCAGAATGCAGCTTCGAGCACCTTGTGATTCGTTATTGATGGTGCTTTTGTTGGATACTGTTTCTGTCGCACCAATCCTTTTTTATTCTGTATAATAGGCAGCTTACTGTCAGCAATACTTTCTTTTACTGGCAGGCCGAACAACAGGCAGTCCACGTCTAGATGGAAAAAGGCCGTGAGAAATAGGATTGCTGCGGGAAACAGCACTTTCCACTTGCATTCCAAACCAATACACCACTGCATAGTGTTGCCATGCTAGCATAAACCACATTCTTGACTGCATCATAGTGTTCATAGTGTGTGCTTGCTGAATGTCAGTTAATGTTTGTTTGATATTCGATTTGTATTCAAAATCTTGGGAGTACTTACGGCTCACCCCTGCCAAAACTGACGCCCACTTCTCCTGTCAAGCCATCTACTATGTGCACCATTCCACCCAGTGCTTGCGGTGCATTGGACACCACTGCAGCTTCTTATTTATATTGCTTTTCATTCTTGTTTTCTGAAAAGGTCGGAGTGACTTGTACCTATACTGTAATTTGCCTTTGTACATGCACACTTTTGTGCTGTGGCTTAAGTCTGCGGCATATTTATTAGTACGATCAAACTATGCAGATCTGTTTTGCCAGCGACAGGAGTGTCTTCACTAAGAGGAAAGAGCACTTGTCGCAGTGTCCGAACCTTGCAGACGCATGGCGTAAACCTTTTTCTCGTTTCTCGTTCTGCCGCAAATGCAAGTGTCGAACGTTTACAGCAACTTTTGCGATAATCATTTTCAACAGTTTAATCCTGCCAATCTGGGTATTGCGAGTGAACTGCAAGAAGTGTGACTTGGCAGTGGCCGGTCTGCCTCGCAGATTGCTGTCACCTTGTTGCTCTGTGACCATTGAAAAGGACCTCTAAAATCTAGAGGTCTACATGATTGGAGTAACAGTGATATGAAAAAAATGTCTGCCTACACAGGAGTACTTGTAATAGTCGGAGGACTTACATTAGTCAAGGTGCTACCCCTTGGTAGCGTTGCGCGCAGCTTTGCTCGATCAGTCGTTGCCGTAGATCTTTACTGCCTGTCTGCCGTGCCCTCTGCGCTGTTCAATCGCAGGTATATGACCTTGTATACTTTGCCACGATTGTCGCTTGGGAGGCAATAACCCCATCGCAGCTTTGGTGCATATGTATACCAAAAGTAACAACTGTTCACTTCTTCGCGTATGCATTTGAGATGTTACGAACGCTCTTTATTAAACGGTGCTGCTGCTCACTTTGCTCCCGTCTGACCTGTTGAACTTGCCGTTTAGTGTGGAAAGACATAACGCGACGCCCAACGTTTCGAAAATTGAGGCCTGTCTGCGAGGCAGTGCTCAGCATTTCATCTCTCTGGTGTGTCTCATCGCTTGCTTCGCACTGGCTCGCTTTGCGAGCACTCTATGCATTGGCCTTCCTGGTGTAAAAATGCTAGCAGATATTTAGCCCCCTAGAACGAATGAACTGTGTGTATAACCGTATTCACGGGCACTCGTGCTAATAGTGATAGATTGTTATGCATGCCCCAGCTGTCATGCCAATTTTCCCCCAACTTCTCTCGCATGGTGGCTCCTTCTCTTGTTGTTTATTGATTTTTATGTACATAACTGCTCGTGTGGCAAATCTTGAATGTTCTTGTATAACGGCCTAGTCTAGACGAAACAGCCAAGGCAAATGCATCTTGTTTCATGCATAACAACTGTGAACACACACCACACTCAGGCTTCTTATTTGTTTGCATACTGATCACAAATGTATTACAGAAATAGAAAGGCATTGTTGTTGCTGGCATAGTGAAAGTCTGAGACATTTTTATGTACAGGTTACAACTCACTGACGGGTTTTCACAGACTGTGACGTTGTTGAATCCAGGTGTTGTCTATAGGTGGTTGTAAAGAGTTTTTCCCGCCATATATGTATATGTCATGTTACCTTATCGAGACAATGACTTTCATTGCATCGTGTGTGGGTTGAAGCACTCTCCCATTCCTTTTCCTTTTTTTTTTTTTCGAGAAGCGTTGCCAACTTAGACCAATCTCGTGGATTGTTAACAGCGGGTCGGCACCTGTTCAGATGTGTTCTTACCTTCTCCGAATGGCACAATCTCTCGTGTGTATAACGTCTTCCAGCGATGGGCGCCTGGGGTAGCCCCAGAACAGCTAGTCTACGGCAGGAGGGGGAACGGGACATTGGGGCACCTGAGTCATGACACAGCGCAGATGTCCCTAGGCCCAAAGCCTCCATTGTGTCAGACTGTGTGTGTGTGCGTGTGTATAATTTGGGCCTTTTGTAAAATATATGTGCCTGTATATTTTAAATGTGTACATACTTTTATATGTTTCCACCATCTTTAGGATGTTGCAGAGTGTTTATGCATGGAATAAATATATGTTTACATTTATGCATCTCGTTCGTTTCGTTTGTGTCCTTGAATTTTTTTTTTCGCCTACGTTGTAACCTCGCTTGCTGTGTGCACATTTGCAACAGGAACTTTGTGTCGAGTGCAGGCTAGGTGAGTTTCAGCTTGATGTCTCTTGCTGGACAGGTTTCTACATGGTAACTGATGTGAAATGAACTGACCATTCATGAACATAATACTTATGTACATAAGTTTACTAATTACCTCATTTGCTGAATGGCCACTGCTTGTAAGCGTAAATTGTAGAAACAATCTTTTATCGCAGAATACTGCAGATTCACTGCCAGTGTCTTTCCTACAAACTTCAAAAAGATTCACGTCCCTAAACAGAATGTCGTCAACAGCTTGAACTGCTCAGTGTTCTCTCGCGCAGCATTCTTCAAACCGTAATCCAAGTTGCATCATTAAGGAACATTTTTCATGCAAAAAAGCTAACAAGACAGCTGGAGAGCTGTTGGTGACATCTTTGCAAAGATTCATTGTCCATATTTATATTGGAGCAACTAAAAGCAGAAACAATAAGATTACGATAAACCAGACTTGCAAATGACTATTTGGAATTATCTCCACATTGTTGAGATTTCATTTCATACCTTGTGATCTGTGTCAAGTTATTTAGGTGTCTTTGCTGTGGCACTATGGTCAGCATCACTTCTGGTAAAGATGGAGCCAACGTTGCATGCTTCGCCAGTGTGAGCAGAGAACAAGCTAGCCATTGGCTTGGACAGCAGGACGACTGGAAACTCTGGAGGCCTCCTGCCACGGTTCCTGTTCAGGGCCAATAACTGTAGTTGCTTATCAGCCACTGGCTGCCTACAGCTCGTATTGTATGTGTAATCTAGCTGATCTCGCCAACGTAACATTTTTCCACCTCTCCTGCGGAAGACAAAGCTCTACATGAGGGAATTTGTAATGGCAGTGAACACTGCATAAAAACCTTATGGATATGCATGTTTATTCAGATACTGAAATTTTGAGGTTTGCCTCCACCACTGAATGCTTCAGAAGTTCCCATACAATGTGACAATTCGACCGCTATAAAAATTTTTTTTATAGATGCAAAGGCACGATGTACTGCCAGCAGTGTGATGCTTTGGTGGCTAGGCTAGAACTTTCTGGCTGCCGTCAATGGGCGAGTGCATCTCGACTGAGCCATTGCAACCACTGTTTTTGGTGAGGGAGCGACATGTTTGGAGACATGCAAGGTCCCTAGTCTGTGGTGTAAATTATAAGGTGTCGGGAGGGTCCTGGCCCCCTTTGTTGTCAGGCTGGGGAGGGGGAGGACCCCTTGCAGGTGCCCCTCCCTTTCCCTTCATGAGTTTTGTCTTTCAAACATCGTAATAAGATGATTTTCAAGGGCTCGTTTTTTTCTTTGTTAAACACAATATTAATGAGAACTAACAGACAATAATGCCAAGGAAAGTAGAGGGGATGTTATTTGTAGTAATAAGATATAGATGTGAAGAAAGTAAAGTGGACGAAAAGATAACTTGCTGCCTACAGCTCATATTGTATGTGTAATGTAGCTGATGTCGCCAATATAACATGCTTCCACCTCTCTTGCGGAAGAGAAGGCTCTACATGGTGGCAAGTTTTCTTTTCGTCCACTTTACTTTCTTCACGTCTATATCTTAATTACTACAAATAACATCCCCTCTACTTTCCTTGGCATTACTGTCTGTTAGTTCTCATTAAACATCGTATTTGAATTTCTTGATAGTTAAGTATAGCATACTCTCAATAAAACCAGCTCTGAATTCTGAAGCCCCACCAAAGAGCAGTAACGAAATACAAAAGTGAAAGCTGCTTTTCGTTTCAAAAGGCACTGCAGAGCACAAGCATTCTGAAATGCTACCAGTTGCTTCTGATGTGCTGCATGTAATGGTTGGATACAAAGTAAATAAAGAATCCCCAATATCATCCACAGTTATTTATGTCGATGGCTTTGTGGAAGCCACTGGCAATGAAGTATGAATTCGATTGGTGGATTGTGATTGTGTTGTTTCCAAAAAAGTCAGTTTCGCCGCAAGGGCAGAGCAATTAATGCGATAGCAGCAAATAGAATGACTGTCATATGAAGTAAGTCTGGCAGCTTTAGGTGCAATATGAATTGTAAACATGAGCTTGCTAACTAAGCAGGTATGCTGCGACATGGGCTGAACCAGTGGCGTAAATCCAAGAAAATCACAAGGGGGGACACACATCTGGCAATGGTGGCCATTTTGTTTTTATTAATATGGTTTAGTTTTAATTAAAAATTTAAATCATGCTTGCAAATGAAATTTAGAAAAAGAAACGAGCATGTGCAGCCAATAGTATAAGCGTACGTTGCATGGCGAAGTCTGGTTTCTAAGCGGAACTCGTAGGTAGGCTCTAGCATATTTTTAGCTATGTCGTTCTGATTGAAACATGAAGTAAAAATATTAGCGTTTTCTTGTGATAACGCGTAAAGGTACAGCTTTTTTTAACTTTGCCTTCATTCGCCCATTGTGTATACCTGTTAGAAATAGCCTCCCACGATTTACCCTTGGAATCTTTCTTGTAAAGCATTTTTGTGTTCACCGGCGATTTTCTTAAAGTAACACAATCATAGTCGAGCAATTGCACTTGCACTTCATTGTGAATGGCTTCTGAGAAATCGTCGAATGAATAACGGTAGATGATCAGGGATTTTTTGTTTACTTCGCACTTCAAAGGCCAGCATAATAAACGATTGCGGCAAGCCAGAAGTAACTTCGGAAAGCTCGTACTCAACAGCTAGTGAAGGACTTCAGATTTCAGAGCTGTTTTTACGGAGAGTACGCAACCCTTACTGCCAAGAAATCCAAATATTATGTTTGAAGGATAGATCTCAAGGGGGGACACTTGCAAGGGGTGTCCCTCCTCAGCCTGAACACAAGGGGGTCAGGACCCCCCTGATCCCCCCATGATTTACGCCACTGGGCTGAACCATATGCCCATGTGAAGATAGACTCGATGGCCATGGCAAGCCGCGTGTGGAATGGTGGTGTTGATATGCGGCTCCCGCGAGTAGGGCATTTCAGGTCGTAAAGCATAACATGATTTAACGTAATTAACACACGCAGCGTCACCCGTACTGCTGGTGCTCCAAAAGGGTGAGAACTTGCAGCAGAGCCACAGCGCGCTTCAACGTCAACCATCAGCGGTGGGAGTCTCGGCTGAGCTGCTTTTGAGTGCTTCTGCTCCTGAACCACTGCAGGGTAATATTGCTGGTGGCTAAGGACGTTGACGCAAATTTCGCGCCAGGCGCGCACCGTCATCGCTGCGTCGCGCTCCGTTCCTTCAAGCTAGGCGGGGTTACATGTACTGTCGCGCTCAAAATGACTTGCAACACAGGAGCTCGTGGCCTCACGAGCTCAAAGATTGCGAATAGCTTCACGTTGCCCGTATTTAACTAAATTATATCATTCCCAAGTGACGGAACATTGTTTAGGTGTGGAAATAGAGGAGGAAGCCATGCACAACTTATAATTCAAGTGGTAAGCTTATTTCATGCAGATCTTCGTCGAATGAAGCGATAATTCGAATAAACGAACATTGAACTTTATTTAATGGAGTGTGCGGTGCGGTAAGGTTTCATGCACTGTCCGTGGAGTCTTTGACAGACGGCGTCATCTTTTCTGGCTTGGGTAGCGGTCAGCCGCTTCACGATCGCAAATCTCGTAGAGCGCGCAGCACAGGTTCCATGGCCGGCAGTGGTCAAACTGAGCGGGAGATTCTAACGAGCGCCTTGTAGAGTGACGTACGTCAGACTGGCTTTGTTCTTTCGACAGTACTTCATTTTAATCGTGGAGTAAAGTAAACAGATTCGTGGGAGAGGAAACGCAGCAATGTGTGAAGTGCGGCAAATTTGGCATGCACGTGTCTCCTCGCCGGCGAGAGAAAAACAACAGCTGTCGCGAGTGTAGAAATTACTGACAGCTCTTCTGAAAGGGCACCCGGCTTTGTTTTTTATGCTGCTTTCGGCGAAGTTCGCGGCCCAGGAAGGCCGCGCGTTGTTCTAAATTTGGACGCCTCCTCTCATGGTTAGCTTGCCATGCTGTCCGCCTGAACTGGAACAGCGAGGCACCCCGTGCGGCCAAACGAACAGATACAAGTCACGTGACCTTAAAAATCGTCTGCATTGAACTAGGCCTAAAATTCCTGCACAGCAGTACGCAAGGCTCATGATAACAGTGTGTCACCCGCGATATTCTTCATGTAATTCCGACCGGAAACATTGGTAAGGGAGATCGATTTATTATGCGCCGATAGGTTCGTACGCGCTCCTTACAACGTTGCCGTGCTGCGTTTTTTTTTCCCAAGTTGCACAGGAGTGAGCGGAGTAGCGTAGCAACCGATCACGAAAGCTCGAGAGCTGTGGATCTGTATGGCCTAAAACTCGCGTATCATTATCGCCGGTGAAGTCTATGCGTTAAAATTGGGCCTGCGTCCTGATGATCTATGGCGGTACTGGAAGCTTGTAGAAACTGCTGACCAGCTGTTTTTTGAGAGGGAGTCGGATTGCGACTGTCTGTGAAATGGGGTGTAATATCTTCAGACTCCGGAGTCCTCTAGCGTCGCAGAAACTACGATCATGAGTTCTCAGGTGAATACGCACCGTGACCTGATGTGATCGAGGCTCAAGTTTACCTGGTGAAAAAGGAACTCGGAAACTTCACAGACCGCGTACGTGTGAGCTCGAGCAGTCCTTCGTTTGGATAGAGATGTATCCGCGCGGAAGCAGTAACAAGCTCACTGCAAAACAGTTTTATTTTCGGTTGTTACGTGCTGTAATCGTTCAAATACTGCCGCACGCTTATCTAACTATGGCAAGGCATTCATTTCTGTCTGTCAGTGTAGTGGTACAGCATCAGTTGACTATCATACGACTGTGTTTGGGTGCACGATTGGAGCACGACTGTCGAGTTTACGACGGGAAGAAATGCGAAAGTGATGATCGGAATATGACCTCGCGTATCTGGCTGCTGCACTGTCCGTTGCTTCGAGATGTTTCGAGTCGTTATATCATGACACCCTAGCACAGTTAACGCGGAAGTTGCATGCAGAGAGGCATTCAGTGGTTGAGCAAATAGCATTTTACTTGCCTTAGAAGTTGTTGCTTAGCTCTTATAGTCACGCTGTCTTATCATTACTTGGCCGGTTACTAGGTTGGTTTACACAAGTCTCGTATAATCATAACCTGCAAAGGCTACAATCAACTTTCAATTTATTGCTCACGCTGCCGTGCTGCAAGACACATATTATTAATTATGAAGCGACGATATTATTGGGCTCCGTATAACACATATAAATCTCTGTCACACAAATACGCTTCAAAGTAATGCCTGAGAATGCCACTAAAGCTTATGCAGATGACATAAGTGTAGTAGTACACAGTGCTGTCCTAGATGAGTGCAAGACAACATTGCATAAATTTACATGGCCCAGCTAGAGCTTTCAAGTGCCTGTTGCTGCCAAGAATTGTGGTGGCATTGGTACCAGTTCTGTCCTGGTGGGTAAGTGCCTTAATGTGCACAACGTTCACCCAAAACATGCCTTATGCCAAGAACTGTATTCTAGGCTCTGCATCACATGCGAAAACCTGCTGGCAGCAATGATGCTCAATAAATGTGCAGCAATACGTCAACACTGTAGACACTGGAAATGAGCGAGAGGGAGCAAGATGCCGTATTTGTCTGTTTAAACTTTTCGTTGTATTTTTTCTCGTTTTTCTACTTTACTTTTGTTTGTGTTTCTTGTCTTTCGGTTATTCATATCATCTTGACTTCCTTTCCTCCAGTCTTTGAATTTCATTTCTATTCCCTGCTCTCTAAGGGACAAACGGGCATTGTGCCCCTCACAGGGGTAGCTGTTTGCCTACTACCTCCCATTTCCTCTGTAGTTTGTATATCAAACATTCATTATTAACCGTACATTTCTCACAGGCCTGATACAGTATGGCTGCTGAGTCTGGAGGCAGCATCTCCTTTCAGGATCCCAGCGACATCCAGGAATGCTCTAGCAGAGTGGATCAGCTGACCGACTCCACTAAGGTCGAATCGTCAACAAACCTGGTCACACTGGCACCCTCGCAGGCCGAGAGTAGCAGCTTCGACTTGTCTACAAACCAGCAGACGTTGCCAACGAGCGAGGAGTTTGCCGAAGACGAGCGCTCGAACAATGACAGTGCGTCGTGGCGGGACGGTGACACTGATCTAACGACGGAGTGTGCTGGCTCCGAGTTCTCGTGTCCTCCATTCTTGGAAGTGGACTTCTCGGACCTACAGTTTTATGAACGATGTGGAGGTGGTGCTTTCGGGAGTGTTTACCGTGCTAAGTGGAAGTCTCAAAACCTCCAAGTAGCAGTGAAGAAGCTTTTAGTCCTGGAAAAAGAGGTGAGTTCCACAAGTGACACTGCTTTAAAAAAGATGTAATGTAAGAAACATAACCACTTCGAATTCAGAAGTTGATGCTTACCAAACTCAATTTCGCATAAAAAGACACTTGTGCCACACATGTGAGTGCTTGCCCTGGCCAGTGACACAGTGTGCTAAAATGTAGTGTAATGTGATCGAGATAACACCCAGGAACACTCACATTTATGGTGGTGTGTCAACACTGCACAGATGAGAACATATGGCAGGTATATGCAGAGCATGTACTGTGTTGATGCTGTCAGTGCATATATACTCACGTAAATGTCTCAAGTAGGTCAGTTACACCAACGTGCATTCATTTTGACATAAATTTTACAATGGAGGTTCTTTAGCATGAACAACGAGACATTGTAAGAACACGCAGGACAGGGCCCAGTGCAGCATCTTCTTTGACTGTCCTGTCAATAAAACCTCCCGTTGGGCGAGTTGGTGTTGTGTCACATACGACATTTTTTAGCACAAGTGTGGAAAGGAGAGAAATCTTGGTAAGAGGAGAAGAACACAGTGCACAGGGCCTGTGTTCTTCTCTTGTTCCTTGTTCTCTTCTGTGTTCGTTCTTTCCTTTCCACTCTAAAAAATGTTGTATGTCACTTTCCACTCTAAAAAATGTCGCTAAAAAATGTATGTGACTGTCCTGTCGTTCGCGCTGTTTTGCTGTAATTTATGCAAACCAACTAGCTCGGCGAAAAACTCTTGTACAGTGGAGGATTTAACACACTAATCAGAATGGCATGAATACCTTTTTTGGAGGTGTCTTGTCAATATCAAAATGCCACCCATCACTTCTCTGTACCAATATAGCTACGCCAATGTCATGACTTAGGTGTTTCGGCTTGTTTTCAGGCGCAAGTTCTAAGTGTGCTGAGCCACAAGAACATCATCACGTTTTATGGGGCAGCCACTAAGGCACCAAATTTCTGTATTATCACAGGTGAGCACTGCTTCTTTAGAATGCCTGACAAATACGTTCTGCACTATTTCTCCTAAATTTTGACATTGTTACATAGTGGTGATACTTTTTGTAACGGCAGCCATAGCTGGTGCTGTATTCAGTGGCTTGAAGTGAATTGCTTCGTGCACAGCTACATGAGCAGCCTCTCACGAGCAGGAAAAGACAGCGCACAGATTAAATGAAAGCAAAATACACAACATGCTAATACATTGATGAGCCGAGGACATGCTCATATGAACTAACTGTCGCCTCAGCAGGGTCCGTGTCGCATGCGTGCGCACTTCCCATGGCAGGCTGCAGCAGATTCCCCTTGAGCAGTTCCTTTTTTTTTCCGCTGGGGTTTCTCTGGCACGTGCGGAGTACTTTACTAGCACTGCAGCACTGAACATGCTTGATGCATCGTCATGCAGGGCTGGCTGTTTAATAGCTTACGTTGGAAACTGACGTGACACCGGTGATCCCCACAGACTTTGTTAATTTACTGTTTTATCAAACGATTAATAAATCTTTGCACGTCAAAACTATACCTTGGCTATTAGGTAGCTGTAACTGGTAGTTTGGATTACATATCAGGGCTGCTGAGCACTACTTGCATTGGAAGTCATGCTTCTTTTTTTTCTTTTCTTTTTTTACGGCTTTAGGTTGGGAGCCAGCTTTGGTGCTGCCTATTCAAATACATGTAAATAGCATAAATTCTTTCGTGAGACAAGCCTCAGACTAATTTAAATTGTATTTGATCGACTAGTACGTTGTAGTGGCCTTCAGGAAGCAGAATATTGATTTAGAACCTGTATTTCCTTGCACAAATTGCCACAAATTGGTTAAAGTTAGAAAAATAACTCAGGCACGGATGTTTACAAATCCACAGTTCTGCACTAGAAACAGCTACTGCTGTTCTGTAAATTGTATCCATTAGAGCATCTAAAGTGGTCAAGTGTATACAGCTTACGTGATTGTTTACTAGGGTTTTACAAGGGTCCTACTTACTTATAAATGGTGTACTTCAGAGTGTAGTATAGCACATAAATTTTGTCACTTCGGAGTATAGTATTGCACATAGATTTTGTCAGCATTAGCGGTATTATTGGTCTCAGCTCACGGAATTGTCGTACTGTGTATTGCATAGTTACAAAGTTGTGAACCCAGTAGTCTTGTTTTGTGACGTTTTGGAATTTTGAACAATTGTTATTGACAGCTTAAATATTAGCAGCCACTTTTCCTAGATTTTACAGTTTTTGTTTTAAATGCAGCAAATCTCACCAGAGTCAGCGTAGCAATTGCCAACAAAAAGATTTTTCTGCTACCATGTATTTAGGCAGGAGGTCTTCTGCTTTGTTTTCCTTACTTTGGAAACTTGCTTCTTGTCATAAACAATTAAATACACAAACTCGGGCCAGTTATGGTGTTCCGGCAATACTATACATACATCAGGAGGGCTCGATGGTGCGGCTCGTGAAGTCAAGAATTGTAACCCAGCAGTCGTACAGGATTAAAGGGACACTAAGAAGAAAGATGGGTTTTCTCTTATTGGTGTGTTACAATTTCACTATGCTGAAAGCACTACTCTAACCACGAGAAGATACTTGGTGAGAAGATGCGTGAAATTAAAATACACGTGGCAACGCCGCTTTGAGGTTCCCACACCAGCTCGCCATGACGTCGTAAATTTTGACTGTGTCTACTAGGGCCAACATAATCTTTTGTTGTTAAAAGTTACATTGTGTTCTTAGGGACAAGAAATCCTAACATAGCAAGTTTGAGAGAATTTCATTGAACAAGTGTGGCCAAAATACACAAAAAACTGAAATTTGTGACGTCACACCGACGTTAACATGCTGAAGTTTCAGCGTGAAATTCAAACATGAAGCTGACTTTCATTCACTATTCTAATAATTAACCTACAATTGTAAAACTAATGGCTATGGAGTTCTGAAAGAGATAATTTAATCTGTCCAAACTGATTTACTGTTTCACTTTAGCGTCCCATTAAAGCCCACTCTTCGGAGCTTTTAGTCGAGTTCTCAACGGCAGGTGTTTTAGCATTGTGGCATCGTCAAAATGTGGCCATTGTAGCCGGCAACAGAGGGCTAAGGCACCTGCAATGGGTTGTGAATTACATGCCATGCGTACAAGTTCCATACATCATTAGCCCGTTTTGTGTTTTCAGAGTATGCTGAACACGGCTCCCTGTATGCTTTTCTGGCCATGCAAGAAAACGACTCCATGCTGAGCTTTGGTCAGATTCTCCTCTGGGGCATTCAGATTGCCGCTGGTGAGTGTTATACCTGTGCCACAAGAGCACAGAAAATGGCATTAACTTCCTAATGCCTTAGGATTTAATGCCATTTGCGTGGTGCCACATGGGCAAATCAAATGGCATTCGCCGTAATGCCATTCGCCACCTAATGCTTTCGCTAGAACCCATTTGACTGAGAAATGCATGCTCTCTCAACTCCAAAGCTTACTCACTGCAGTACACATAAAAAATATGAAATAGCATCTACTGTGTCAAAAATATTTTATGCATGACTTTTAACAAATTGCATGTTATTTTTCAGTCACACTGTAGCGAAATTCACTTCAGAATTGCAAGGCTTCGACGTGACAGGCGCCATGTGGGATTCCGGGCTTCGGATTCAGCGTGCAATGACCAAGTCACTGTGATCCGTTGCAATGTTGTAAAATACAGGAGTAAAC
This sequence comes from Rhipicephalus sanguineus, assembly GCF_013339695.2. NCBI lineage: Eukaryota > Metazoa > Arthropoda > Arachnida > Ixodida > Ixodidae > Rhipicephalus > Rhipicephalus sanguineus. Next base: position 173,413,131 of record NC_051178.1, on the reverse strand, counting down.
TCAAGCTAGTGCTACCATAGTATGGTTACTACTACGTTTTATTATCTGTGAACACAGCTTAGAGTTGTTCAAATGTGCATATTTTTTTTTATTATTACACTAAAATTGTTCATTTCAAAAGTCAGTGTTATCAACATCATCTGGCCAAGTGCCATTAAAGGGGTGGTGCCATCAAATTTCGAGGCTATAACAAGCCTGTTAGGGGTTTCCTCTGTACGCAAGGACACTCCACACGAAGGGTCAGACACAGCAAACGTTTAGAATATATTTTAATTCACTTCCAAAGTGTACCTAAATGCCCATTCTCCCGATCAAAACCCATCGCTAGCGCGCCAACACTGACGTAGATCTGTAGGATGGACAACGAAAGTTGTAGTGACGTCACACCAGATCTGCTGTAGTGACGTGAGTGACCTGCGGACCTCCGCCACCTCCGCAACGTACGTACCGGCTGTAGTGAACTAGAATATATTCTAGTTCTCTATAGTACCGGCAAAGCATCGGTTGCTACATCACTCGCCGAGTTTCGATCGCTTTCTGGCTAAGTGCGTCACAGCCTTGTGTGGTCACGTGACCACGCCTCCTACACTTCTACGTCACTGCCCAACCTCGGCGCCCAGAAACTGAAACCGAAAGTTGTCCACATCAAAAGGCTTTAATAAATTATTTAGCGAGAATACATGAATCTTGGTGCGTGCTTCGTTGTTCCTGGAGCTATAGGAAACGCTTACAGCAAAGAACGCACAAGCCACAAACATGGTGGCACCACCCCTTTAAATTTAGGTGTGTGGCAGCTCCACCAAAAAAAATGTCATTCAGGAACTTAATGCCTTAACTACTGAACGTCATTTCTTGTGCCCGTGTGGCGCGGGTATAAAGGTTACCTGATAGTCTCATAGAGAAAAAAAGAGTTATTATGATGGCTTTGTCGTGTGGGTCTATGTTACTAGGGTGTATGGTGCAACGTGGTAACAAGACAAGAGATGGGAATGAGCAGTTGCTGCAGTCTCCGTGGTTCTTGTGTCACCACTTTGTACTCTGCACCCTTGAACGTAATGGAATATCAACTAGCCCACTGTGCCAACCTTCTTATTGAGACCTAAGGTTCTGCTGTCTTTGTTGTTAGCTCCTTGTAGGCCACTTATGCTTTCTTGTGTGGTTGTGTAGCGGAAGTTTTCATTTTCTATGTGTCGGCTGTTACAGGCATGCACTACCTGCACGAAGAAGCACCCATTAAAGTCATTCATAGAGACCTGAAATCTAAGAATGGTAAGCTCCTTCCCCTTGCCCTTTTGGAGTGAGAGCTCTCTCAAATTCATACATGATGTGTATCTCCAATTATGTATGTAGGAGAGGATATTCGCTGACGTGTATACAGCTAATCAGCTAATATGTGCACATTATTACTAGCCATCTTTCCTGCTGTCCAGATTTGTGCATTGCAAGACAGATTTTACATGGAAGACAGAGGCAAAAAGACATATATACTAGATATTTTTCTTTGATAAGATAAAAAGTTTAGAAACGTTTTAAGAACTGTCAAGGGAAATGGCACTGTTGTGGCTGGTTTTGGAAGCTCATGGCATAATCTAAGTGCAGAGGTTGTGATTACAGTTTCACCTTGGTCATAAGATATATTACAGAAAGATTGTGATCTGTTTGAATTGATGTCACATTGGACCTGGTCACATTTGTTGCTTTTTTTTTCCAACAGTCGTTATATGCTCAGACTACACATGCAAGGTAAGTTTTTTTTCTCTTCTACTTGTAAAATGTCACATAGTCAACGTAGGTTACACAAATGCAGTTTGCCTAAAGTTTTGTCACATGTAATATACTAGATGTTTCTATGATCCACGAGAACGCTGTAGTAAAGACATATTTATTTTTTTAAACAATGCATTAGTACTCACATGGTAAACATAAAGAGTTGGTTATTAAGCGTAAAATTGCTTACAGTATTAACTGCAATGAACCACTTTTATATATTTACTGCAAAAGCCTTGTTACCATGTCCTCTTATTGGGCTTCCCGAAATTAGTACTAGTTTTGGGTAGTATTTCTTTACGAGCTTGTGACAAAACACTGTGGCGTTACCATATTTTCCTGGAAAGCATATATTAGACGCAACAGAACGAAACTGTGACCTACAATGCTTAACTAGTGTATTCTTAAATATTTTCTTGAATTGCCATCATAAATCATTATATTGTTGTGTTAGGATATTTCACCATGCATTTACTTCTTAAAAAGCCTTGTCTGACTTGGAAGTCTTTCATTTGAAGCTTTGGGATATAAACATGATTGGTTAAAATAAATTCAATTTGTGAATGAGATTAGTGCACATTAAAATAACATAATAAGAGATGGAATGAATAAACAGCGGAAGCTAGAATATTTATCTCTGAATAATTTATGTGCAGACATTTATTTATTTTTCTGCACATTGCTACCTCTAGTGTGGTTGTTTATTCACTATTTCCTGTGTTGAGCAAAGTTTGGAATTCAGTGACTGCAAGAACTGTTCCATTTTCTTTTTATCAGATATGTGATTTCGGTGCTTCTCGTTTCCTGGGTGCTACGACGAGAATGTCACTGGCAGGCACGCTACCCTGGATGGCACCTGAGGTGAGTGGTCTTGCACTGATTAGTGCCACGTCATTGTGATTTTAGTTTGTGGTGTCATGCTTCATATATTTTAACTTTAATGTAATGTTTCAAGTGTACTTGTATTGGTGACTTATGTAAGACTGTGGTATTCTGCTACAGTGCACGAGTTTGTGGATTCTAGTTTCTAGGGTGGTTACATTCTGATGGGGGTAGAGGGAAAAGACTCTTGAGTTCTGTTCCTTGGGTGTACATTAAAAAACTTAGTCAGAACAGATTCGAGCTTCACACTACGGTGCCCAAAATTTCAACCTTGTTCGATGTGGAGATGGCTAAGCAAAATATGAATATTAATTGCACAATAGTGACTTGTGGGGCTATGATTTACAATATAACAAAGAAAGTTGAAATCGACCACACGGCAAGCAATAGAATGGAAATTTGAGCAGGTAATGTTCATACTGAGATTATGAGGATGAAGTGGTCGTCATGTAATGTGAGAAACAAGTAACTGATGAGCTGACTAAATAAATATTTGTGTACCAAAAGAAAGAAAGAACATGCGTGAAGGGAACAGAGGTTTACTGATAGTGATGGTGTTGATGATTGAGTTTCCCAATATTAGAAAATAGTCTGTATACCAGTAGAAGCCACAAAAGAATGCATGTGAGCAGTGTGCATTATTAATGACAGTAATAGGAAAGCCTTAACGGCTGGAATGTTGATCCCCTGACGTTTTTTTTAGTTTCACTTGTATTATGTCATACCAACAAGGCCTTATTTGTTCCCTTCTCTGAATTTTGTCACGGCCTTTTGCACACAGTGCAGGCTAGAGACGTGCAGTCAACTCTCCTATGAGTGGCAAATGTGAACTTGATCTCTCATTTTTAGACAGCATGCTTCAGCTGTGAAAATGTACGTTTCTGATTGCAGTGCTTCACAAGCTTTTATTCCCATAAGTACACTCTTTGTTGTAAATATACAGGCCAGCATAGCAGTCACTGCCTACACCTACACATTGTCATCAGCTATCTGGCGTATCTTTGCAGGTGATTCAGTGTTTGCCATCTTCAGAGACGTGCGATGTCTGGTCTTTTGGTGTGGTTCTTTGGGAGCTGCTAACCCACGAGGTTCCCTTCAAGGGCATAGAAGGATTTCAGGTGGCTTGGGCTGTTGTCGAGAAGGAAGAGGTACACATGATTTTTTAATTGTCATTACACTGTTGCAGTCATCTTACGGCTTGCAAAAAGCGCTTTTTTAAAATGAATTACTGAAAGTGCTAAAAATACAACCTTTCTCCCCTAATCCTCTTCTTTCTTTCTTTTACTCAACATACATCCTGCGGCTTTTCAGAGACTCACCATTCCAAGCACCTGCCCCGCTGCATTTGCAAACTTAATGACTGCTTGTTGGAAAACGGATCCTAAGGTAAGCACACGCCACTGTTCTATCTCTTTTGTCATTGTCCTATGCACAGTCATGGAAATTTCTGCCACATTTCTGCCATTCATGATCATGTCTTGTCCGAATTGGAAAATACAGTCAGCAGCTAACAAGAGCAGTGTGAAACATTTGTGTTTTTGTGGATGGGTGGTAAAAGGTAAGCCTTTTGGACCACTAAGAAATTGTTGCTTTGTGCGTGCACTGCTTGCAGGAACGGCCCCCCTTTTCTACCATACTGCAACATTTAAATGCTATGAGTGAAGATGGTGAGTCTCTCATTATGTTTTCTTTCTTTCTTTTTTTCCCGTGTAAAGCTTTTTTTGGGTGAAAACCTTATGAGTTTAAACCTTATATGCGTTGATCTTGAAGAGTGTGCTAACAAAAATCAGCTGGCACAGTTTCTTTCACAGTGCAGTCTGGATATGTAAATTGCAACTAAACAGCAATTTATGATAGTTGGAGGTTAAGGGACTCATGATAAGTGCTTTCTTACACAGACAAAGAGGTATTAGCATTAGTTACATGGCATAATCCAGTGGCCATTTACTGCTAGGCATAGTGGGCCTTTCTTATTTTCCAGAGAAGTTTACAACAGTTGAGATGGAGGGTTCATTATGAAAAGAAATGTTAAAACAAATCTCTCTAGACAGCAATTGCAAGTTGTTTGCCAGTGGGCCTGCACAGTGCTTTAGTGGCTTCCAGTCTACCAGATGCTTTTATGGTTACCCTCTTTGCCTTCCGCCTTTTCTCTTCCTTCCTTCCTTTCTTCCTTCCAGTGTAACCTGTATGCGTGATCTTAGAAAACAATGTTTGATAAGTTAGTTGTTTGAGCATAGTAGCAGCAAACTTTTCATGATGGCTTGTTGGGAGTTGATTATTAAAGTTTCATTGCCTTCTGGCTGTGCAACCAGTGAACTTTTTGTGTAGTATTACACTGAGTAATGGGATGTACAGTTTGTGATTTTGTTTTTAAATTTTGAAAGGGGGGATAGGTTCACCATAGCAGTGGATTCACCACATAGTTGTGTTAGCTATGTGAATGGTTTCACAACGTAAGTACTGTATAGTGAAAAGGCATGACTATATTATTGGCGATGGTAGCTGAGACCTTGGAAGTTGAATTTGCTGCATCTGCCAATATCTTTTTCATTTCACTGTCATCACCGTATTGCCATCATTGTTAGTCCTAGTGCCTTTTCATCCTCATTTTTGGCCCTCTAGTATGAGACTGCATACACACAGAAATGGTGATGTGCAGTAGGTAGCCAAATGTGCTAACAACTGAGCTATTGTTCAACTTTTGTGATTGGTAATTTGTGCATGGTTTTGTGCACCACAGAGACACAATAGTTTCTGAATGCGTCTTTCAATATATTTGGAGACTGCAGCAGGCAACACAGTAGTAGTATCAGACAGAGAAGACCTTGTATTCATTTCAGTATTCTTAATTAAGTACACAGTGATGTTAATTTTGACGTCTGTATCTGTCGCGTTACTGCCACAGTGTCGGGGCAGACGCGCAGAAGAAAAAAACAAGAGACGAGCATTCAAGCTTCAAACCAAAAAAAGCCCCTCGTTTATTGTCTGTCCTGCTTTTATAGCCTCAGTGGGCGGAGCAGTCACCGGTGAGTTCAGACGCCGCAGCCGTCCAGGAACGCCGGCGTCCCTTGGTCATATGGCGGAGCATGTCGATGCGTTCTGAACGCGTTCCTCGAAGCGCTGGTCGCGTTCGATGCAACGCCACATCTTCCTTTTTTTTTTTTAGTCACTGCACTATATCACTGCACAAGTGCAAAAAAGAGTCTCACTGAAAACACAATACAGCATTTCAGGCACTGGATACGCTAGACCCACTCATGAATAACGACACTAAAAAGTTTCGCTCCTGGTAACCGTAACGTTTCGGCGCAATCACTCTTCTTCCCGAGCGTGTCCCGTAATCACTTGGTTCTTCCGCTGGCAACGGAACAGTTTGTCTGTCATCAGTGACATTTGACTCGGCAGTCTCCTCACTTGGCGTATTAAGCAAATTTTTGGCTGTGCTTGGCGAGCTTACACCCTGAGGGAAGTCGTAACTTCCGGCCTCGTCATCAGCCTTTGGCTCGAGCCGAACGAGAGCCCTCCGATTTCTCTCGATTTGAGCGCCAGAGTCCATCCTGACAACGTAGGACCTTGGTCTCCCAGCGTTTCGTATGACTACGCCTGCAGCTTTACAGTCGTTGACCCACACACTGGTTCCCGGCAGCAGGGGTGGAATATTGCGGGCAGCATGCCGGCGATTGAAATTACTCCTCTGCTTCTCCCTCACCGCACGATCTTTGTCGCGAACTCTTTTCATGTTGCTGGCCTTGGGCGAAAGCTTTTTGGGGTGCAGGGGGATCGTAGTACGCAGTCGCCTGCCCATTAGTAGCTCAGCCGGAGTTTTCCCCAAAGGTCCAGGGGTGTCCCTGTACCCTAGTAAGGCGAGATATGGGTCACGGGATTTCTGAACGAGACCTTTTATCGTCTTAACCATCCTCTCCACCTCTCCGTTGGCCTGTGGATATCTCGGGCTCGATGTGACATGCCGGAACCCGTATTCTTGAGAGAAAGAGTGGAAAGCTGATGAGCTAAATTGTGTTCCATTGTCTGAGAACACCATTTCAGGAATACCGTGCCGTACAAAGATGCTTTTAAGATGGTTTACGACGTGATCGCTAGTAGTTGATGCCAGACGGGCCACTTCTGGATATCGAGACAGGTAATCGACGACGACCAGATAATCCGCACCCTTGATTTGGCAAAGATCAATGCCAACCTTCTGCCAAGGCAGCATCGGGATATCGGACGGAATCATTGGTTGCACTGCCTGTTCGCGCGACATACAGCACTCTCGGCAGTTGGTTACTAGCTTTGCTAGTTCTGAGCTCAGTCCCGGCCACCACACCGACTCGCGCGCACGCGCTCGACATTTAGTGATGCCCTGGTGACCATCATGTAGGTGACTCAAGACTTCGGCCCTTTGACGCTGCGGTATGACGAGGCGCATGCCTTTCATCAAAACTCCATTACAAACTGAGATTGCCGCCCTGGATTGCCAGTATGGTTGCATGCAGACTTGAAGGGAACGATATCGTGGCCACCCGTTTCGACAGAAACGAACCAAGGTTTGGCACACGGTATCTTCTGCCTGGCCCTGCTTAACTTTCTCAAAGCCGCTAACTTCAGCCACGGTATCCATGCAACCTTGGGCAAAGCGCTCAATCTCAGACACAGACAGAGCTTGAGGATCTTTCTTACTCGATTGGAGCGGAGCCCTTGACAAAGGATCTGCCAAGACCAGATTTTTCCCGGGCACGTACTCCACCTTGAACGTGAAGCGCATTAGCCTCATTCTGAAGCGCTGAATTCGCGGAGGGAGCAATCAAGCGGCGCTTTGCCCAGCAGCGTTACGAGTGGTTTGTGGTCAGTCTCGAACTTTACTTCGAGTCCTCTGATGTACCCTTCAACCTCTCCGCAGCCCATGTTAAGGCTAAAGCTTCCTTCTCGATCTGTTGCGTACCGAGACTCCGTTGGTGACAATGACCTGGAGGCAAACGCCACTGGACGGCGTTCTCCATCACCTTGCTCTTGGAATAATACTGCGCCGAGCCCGAATGAAGAGGCATCAGCGGAAACTATTGACGGATGCTTTGGGTCATACTTTGCCATACAACGATCAGAACATATCTGTTCTTTGATGCTACCCTTTTGCAAAAGTTCACGCAGTGGTGCGCTTATCTGTGACAAATTTGGAATAAACCTGGCAAGGTGATTAGCCATTCCAAGAAGTCTACGCACACCGCTTACGTCACGAGGTGGATCTAAATTTCTAAGAGCATCCACTTTCTTCGGGTCCGCTTTTATGCCTTCTTTATTGATAAGGAATCCTAGAAACGCCACTTCTGTGACGCCGAAGGAACACTTCGCTTTGTTAAGCGTTATGCCTTCTATTTCCAGCTTTTCCAATGTTTTCTCGAGACGCTGATCATGCTCTGCTTTCGTGCTCCCAAAAATTAAAATATCATCGATCAAATTGACAACACCTGGCATGCCAGTCAATATTTCTGACATCCTTTTCTGAAAGTACTCTGGCGCCGATGTGATACCAAAGGGCAGCCTTTGAAAGCAGTACCTTCCGTACGGCGTTATAAAAGTGGTCAACAGCTGACTCTCTCTTGACAGCTTAATCTGGTAAAATCCAGAATTCGCGTCTAACTTTGAAAATACTGTTGCTCCACCCAATAACCCTAGCGTCTCATCCACAGTGGGCAGAACATAACGTTCTCTAAGTATATTTTTGTTTAGATGAGTTAAATCCACACAAATTCGTATTGCTCCTGATGGTTTCCACACAGGAACCATACCAGCGCACCACTCGGAAGGCCCCTCTACTTTCCTTATTACGCCCTGTCTTTCCATGTTGTCCAACTCGTGCTTTACAGCATCTCTCATGGGAAGAGGAACGCGGCACGCCACGTGAACTGCATAGGGCACAGATTTCGGCTTCAAGCGGATCGTATACTCTCCCGATAGCGTTACCTAATCCCTGAAACAGCTGAGGGTACCGATGCTCCCCACGATCCTGAAGACGTTACGCCGTCAACAAATTTAACAACCCCTAGCCGTTCTGAGGCCTCTATACGAGGAGAATGGATCGCAACGAAGCAACGACAAATACTGTCTGCTTGATAGCTGCCTGCTTCCCACTATAACCTCAGTGAATTTTCCCAAAACCTTTAGTCGATTACCGCTTGGTCCCGTTAGAAACTATACCCGTTCTCTCTAACTTTGGATGGGATGCCAGGGAATGTTGAAGGAACTACTGATACCTCAGCACCCGTGTCTACCTTCGCGGGAAGCTGGCGTTCCGTTAATACGCACTTCAATAAACTTGGCACTCGCGGCGCAATTATCAACAGTACCGAGAAAGTACAATGCATGGTCTCTCTGAAGGGAAGACAGTCCTACCTTGCTCGTTGTGAAGCCCTTCTTACGACAGACCGCGCTGAAGTGTCCCTTCACGCTGCAGTGGTAACACTTGGCTGCCTTCGCCGGGCACATCGGCCTGGGATGCGACGCTTGTCCGCAGTAAGGACACTGCTGATCTTCAGGTGCCGCTCCCCCGACGCGATGCGTTTGATGCTCCTTTCGAAGAGGGTGCGAAGACGCGCTGTTCTTTTCGACCGCGTCTACGTCGCTTTCCATTGTAGTAACGGACGAACTGGCGTTGTTTCGCAGCTGATGCTGTTGCTCGTGTACTGTTTCCTTGAGACGGGCCTTGGCAACGGCACTTGCTAGCGTGAGGTCGGCGTCCATTTGCAGCGTTTCGGAGAGCTTCGCGTCCCTGAGGCCAACGACAAAGCGGTCGCGAATCATTCTCTCTTTGAATGTGCCGAAGTCGCACCTGTCCGCAAGCGTGTACAGAACGGTAACGAAGTTGTCGACGGACTCTCCGGGATTCTGGCTTCTGCGATGAAAGCAAGCACTTTCGTAGACGATGTTGCGAGCAGCAACGAAGTGCTTGTCAAACTTGCTCTTGACGACCTCGTATTTCTTGGCGTCGTCTTCCGACAAGTTGAAGGTTTGGAATATTGTCCTCGCTTGCCTTCCCATTGTGTAAAGCAGCGTCCTGACTTGAGTTTCCCTCACTGCGCCGTTCATTCCCGAAGCAAACCGGTAGTCGTCAAATTCTTGCGACCATGCCGGCCATTCGGACGTTTCTTTCGAAGTTGAAGTTTGATGGCGGCTGGATGGCGAACATTCCGGAGCAAGTCCCTGTTGACTCGTCACCAGGCATGTTGGGGTCGTCGTCCTCTGTGCAGAGCGATCCTCAGAGACGAAGAAATACTGCGTGATGCTACTTTCTTGACGTCAGCTGGAAACTTCTGACACCATGTCGCGTTACTGCCACAGTGTCGGGGCAGACGCGCAGAAGAAAAAGACAAGAGACGAGCGTTCAAGCCCCAAACCAAAAAAAGCCCCTCGTTTATTGTCTGTCCTGCTTTTATAGCCTCAGTGGGTGGAGCAGTCACCGGTAAGTTCAGACGCCGCAGCCGTCCAGGAACGCCGGCGTCCCTTGGTTGTATGGCGGAGCACGTCGATGCGTTCTGAATGCGTTCCTCGAAGCGCTGGTCGCCTTCGATACAACGCCACAGTTTCTGTTATAGTAAATGAGTTTGGAGCCAGTGGAATTATTGAAATCAACTCATCATTCATCATAACTCTAGCTCACTGTATGTGTGCACCTTTATGTACATTTGTGGTTACAGTAGGTATTGCGCGTAAAGATGTGCCCAGCTACTGTGCTTTATGTGGCTAGCTACTGGATCACTGTATTTCTCAATGCACTTGGCACCAGTGGTATGTACTGGCCTCTGGAAACAGACAAATTCTCTGATAGAAGACAAACAACTTTGTGTAAAATCTAAGTTAATTTTCATTTTCCTAGACTGGGATGTTGGGTAATGTACTTGTAGAATGCCTGAAGAATTTTATGCAAACAGCTTCCAGTAGTTTAAATCAACATCTGCTCTTCGCTGCATTTATGTCAACAACTTTTCCTTCCTATGACAATAAAACACAGTAAGTAGATGCCATGGTATTCTTTAGAGGAACATTTCATGTGACAGTTTGTATGTTCTCCTGTCCTTATTGTTGCTATTATTTTCAGACTCTTTGTGTAACCTTGCATCTGCATATTTGAGTCAGCGGAGTGTTTGGAAGTAAGTGACTCACTCTTTTTCTCCTGATACACGTGTGAGTCAGTGGCATTGGTTAAACTTACCAGTATTCAGTTATAGTTTTGACTGTTTGTATGCTCAGGGCCTTTGAGGAAATGCTTGCAAGGGGACAGACATGAAAATTCTTATACCTTTGTATTCTTTTCGGTAGTGTGTCTGAGCAAGTATAGAATACATTGCATAGACGTCAGTGTTGCAACAAAATATACGACCCACATAGTACTATTGGTGCTGATATTACAAATAAATTTTTCTTGAATAGTAGAGATGAGGAGGTAATGGAAATTCAGCCTGCAGGTCCAAGGAGTTGTAAGAAATGCGTAGCCACACTTTCAAGCAAATATATTTTGCATTCAAAGAATGTAGAAGATGAAGCAAATATGCAGTCATGAAGGTTTTGCTCTGTGCAGACGGCTTTTAGTGTTTCGTCCTGATCATCGCAATATTTTATTCTTATAATTGATCGTGCCAGTTCATAAAAAAAGGGGCTTATGTTTATAAGGTTTACAGTGTGTAGAAAGATATGGTGATGAAGTGTCCAATAAGCTGCCTCACTTAAACTACAACAGATACAGCAGTCAGTCAGCCCTCTTTGTTAATCTGCCAGTCTATCTGCTAGTTTTGCAATTGTCAGTTTTGCATTTCTTTGCATTGCTGTTCATGTTACGCTACCTTCTAAACATGTATCTGTACCGTCAGCGCATAACTCTGAACCTTGCTACATTATAAGCAAAAATGAAGCAGAATGCGGGGATGCAAGTGAGCATTTTTAGTTTTTTTTCTTTTCACTGTTTTTAACGCATTCGTCCTTCACTAGGTGGCGCCGTCCCAGCTTGGGCACGCAAACGCTATCCCGCTATACTCAAATGTGCTGTCCGCAACGAATGTTTGCGGCACGGTAACGCTATACCCTTAACCCCGCTATTACGATAAAGCTAAACAAAAATTGTCTATTAACATTCATCTTCTCTTTCCTTTTTTTTGTACTTTTTGTTGTGTCTTTACAGTGATTTCTTTGTGGGCGTTGGGTCTCAGTTGAGTCTAACCATCTTTTCTGGCTTGACACGAAATTTTTTTACTTACTTGCCAAATAATACTATGCATTGAATGTTTTGCATACCCAGAAGCTTTTATCGGAAACCAAGAAACCTTAGAACTCTCTTCCAGTGGACTCTATATCTTTACACTTGTTTGGCTTCTTGCCTGTTTCTTAAAGGGGTCATGAAGCACCCCTTGGGCTTGTTGAAAAAACACAACCTGCGGAAAGCTGACACGGCTATGAACTGCTCTGCAAAATATTACAGTCGTGCGCGCCGCGTAAAGGCCACAAGCGGAGCGCGAAGTTGCCGTTTCCTCAGGCGCCCTCTTTTCAAACAGAGGCTGGTTCTCACTCTCGTTGGTGGGCGGGGCGTCTGCACATTGACGTCGCGGAGACATAGCATGCTTATTGGCCGACAGCCGGATGAGATGCGCTTCCTGCCACGGGGTGCCGCCACTTGCCCGCGCCGCACTCCTCAGTCTGCTAACTTTACACGGTAGCCGCACTCGCGCGTGCGAATCACAGCGGGAGGGCGATCGCGTTTCATGACGCGCGCTGACGTAACTTCTTACCCCCGTGCCATTCCTCCCTGTCTAGCTTCCAGTGCGCTTGTCGGCACGAGAAAAGAGAGAAAGCACTGAGAGTGTGCGCCAAACCCCCGTAACTCCGCTGATTCTTGACGGATTCGAGAAATTTTTGCGGCAATCGATTCTGGAGGCTGTAAACTCCGATACTAAGGTCATTAGATCATTACTTGGAAAAGTGGTTCATGACCCCTTTAAGTCTACAGAGCTGTCGATGTTGGCAGGCTGATTGTGCATTTCTGGTCAATGTCATTCATGAGAACCATGTCCGTTACCATGTCTCCTGGCGCTCTTTGGCCATTACTGGCCCTTGTGCCCAATAGACAACATACATCATCATCATCAGTCTATGTCGTTTTAACTCTCTATGTTTTAAGACTTGAAGCGCATGAGAATTTGGGCATGACCTGAGTTGTCCATGTGTCTGCAGGCAGGAAATCGAATCCACTTTGGAGTTGATGAAGCGAGCTGAGCGCGACCTCAGTCAAAAGCAAAAGCAGCTAGAAGAATGGGAAAGCCGTTTGCAGCAGAAGGAGCAACTTCTTGAACGACGCAGGGGTTGCATGGTGATGTATACATTTTGTGCATTCCGTTTCGTGTGGAGTTTATTTGCAAGCTAGCAATTGTGTGATGGAAGACAACTAGTGAAACAGCAAGCCATTGCATGGTATTTTGTAGCGTAACAGAAGATTTTGGGTGGGGATTGTTCTTTTATTCATGTTCAGCTATCTGTACATATGCGATGAGCTCCAATAGAAGATAAGTAGTCGTAAGTTTGCACGTTGTCTTGCCTGTGTCACCTTGTTAATAGTGCGCTCTTATTCACACTGCAAAGTAGTGTATAAAACAATGATGTTCTGTACACTACTGAGCTTTGACAACACTTGCTTACAGGGATTAAAAGGCCAGTAAATAACCCTGAGGTGACTGCGCACTTGTATGGGATGACCACGCTGCTGCATGGGTTTCGCGAATAAGTGCTGGAATAAGAAAGTTACAGCAGATAGAACAACCCTTTTATAGCTGCTTTGGCTGGTTTCGGTTTCTTGCTTTGCCTCCCTACCTTTCTCCAGCCCGTAAATGAGTAGGCGTAGCCCTTTTTAACCATACCCACTTCGGCGATATAACGCGACAGCACCGTACGTCATGAGCACGCTTTTTCAGTCGCATCTCACTTCCAGTTAACTGTGGCTCTTGCTGGCACACCACATACTGTTTACACAGTCACACGTGCTGCTGCTATGGATCCCATAGTGCATGCACCCTTTCTAATTGCTGGATTTGCAACCATCAACCAAGCGTAGCTTTCCTCCAAATGTTGCTCATGTCAGTTACTCGTAGATGGCGTGGTAAGGAAGCATAGCGTGAGGCACTTACGAGGTGAACAGATTTGTGCGCAATGTGCACGACAACTGCACGACCAAAACTGCATCACCGCAGGGCAAAGGCACAGCTTCATAGTACAGAGGCTCGTTGCAGGAACTGGCAAACCCCACTGTTTATTTAGACCTAGTTTAGAGCACTTCATGAGCTTAGTGCTACGTTGGGTTCCTCATGGGAAAACATTGTGTCAATTAGTGGGTGAAAAGGACTGGTCAGGCACTGGAGAGGGGCGCGTGAATTAGTTTTTTAAAATAAAGCGGCCATGCAGTGTGCAATGCTGTGATATTCACAAAATGTGATCGTCACAACCCTCTGTACAAAATGAGTGAGCTTGTTTGGGAGGTTTAAAGAAAATGTCAGGGCCTGTTTATTGGCCTTTTATGGGCCTTTTAATAGACGCCTGCTGCGAAGCTATTGTGACCCGTTTGTACATTTTGGTATAACTGACCTTCTGGCAGGGCGCACTGCATATGGTTGACAAAATAACATCATTATTCTTTTTCTTATTCTTCTTATTATTATCCTTGTAGTTGTTTCAAACAAACTTTATTCTTTCAGGAGCTTTATGTCCACGATGTGAATACTTGGACTGTGGACCACGTGGTGAGTTTGGCATGTGTTGGATCAATGGTAGTAAGTGCATGATGTAGAAAAAGGAATTTCATGACTTCTGATTGGTCCAAACGTCAGTACCAGTTTTTGTGATAAGATCTATAACAATATAGCACTCAAAGGCAAAATTGTCTTCTACTGGGTGTTTGAAGAAAAATGTATTCTAGTTTGAGGTTCAAACATCTTTTCGAGGCGGTCGCTCTACCATCTGGGCTATCCGAAAGACTAGCATATTGCAGAGCGAGGCTTATGGGATTGACAACTCCTAGTGCAAGGACAGTGAATTGGAGCTCGGCTTCAATTGCCTCTGTCCCTGTGCTTGGAGTTCAGCAGAAGCTGAACGCCAAGCACAGGGACAGTTCAGCAGAAGCCCACAGAACAGTTCAGTAAACGGAGAAATTGTTGCCCGTCTGACTGTAGCACAAAGCCACAAATCACTGTTGAGGAAAAATTCATCCTAGTCTAGGACATTTTTAGAATTAAAGGTTTGTCCAGGTCTGAGTGCTCTAGAATAAAGTGCACTGATTAGATTCAGAAGGACTCCTGTTTGATTTCTAGGTTGACTGTTTGATAGTTCCGTACAATGTCGCGTACGGAATTGATAATGCATACTGTAACGTATTTTATTTCTCATTTTCCTTGCAGTTTCTCTGGGTTCAACAGTTGGGATGTGATGGTAAGTCATCAAAAAATAACATTTCTCTTTAGCTTCTTTTTTTCCAGAATGAGAGTTAGGCGATCGTAATATCTTGGTGAATTCCGTTTCTGAAATCACTAACTCGCTATGTACCTTGTTGGCACGCATTCCTGCGGTACAAATTTTGTGCCACCTGATCATCATGCAGGTTTGAAGAACAGACCTTCATTAAGATATGTGGTCCTTGAGCCAGAAGACTGCGCTTCTTATTTAACGTTTTTATCAAAAGCTTTGGCCTAAAGTAGTAAGCCTGATGCAGAGCGTTATCAAGAAAAGGTCTAAGCAACTCCCCATGTGCAAGGCCTCACATGAATAGTAGCAGTACGGCATGCACAGTTCTTTCTGTCACTCTTGGTTTGTTAATGCGTCATCTTTTACCTTTGCATCGTTGACACCAGGCTCTCTCTTTTGATCGAACATTCAGTCATACCTGTGGCTGTTTTCTGACGTGCTTTTGTGCAGACGCCACCAAGGACTTGGAGCAGTATGCAGAGATGTTCCGCTTTCAGCAGATTTCAGGCAAACGACTGCTCCTTCTCACAGTGGAACACTTGAAGGACATGGGCATTGCACCTTTGGGACACAGACTGGCACTGATGGTATGTGCTGAGCAACTTTCATTCGCTCCCACAGCCCTCTCCAACAAGTACTATGACAAAAAGAAAAGTTATTCAGCATTCACTTTTTCTTTTGAACAAAACTGCAAACAAGAATAAGCGGAAGAACTGAAATAGAGCACCAAAGAGTGCAACTGTCATACCGTAGCAGACGACCAGAATGACGTTACTCTTTCTGTCAACAATTGCAGTGGTGTTAGTCCTGCATTAATTAACACGCACCATACGGATGCTATCATGTCAAGCGCAGCCTGCACACCCACGAAGCAAAGTACATCGATGTTTTATATAATGATGCGCACTCATTATGGACGTCTCTGAAGATTATGGCAATTGTGCTCTTCGGCGTTTCAGTTCTGCTGGCGATATTGGTTGGATTTTACCACTGCTAAACTTACCACTGTATGGATTTTGGAAATCTCAAAGCGACAATGGGCTTTCCGCAGGAAGGGCTTCTATTCTCCCATCTGATTAGACCACCTGTCTCTTCTAATCAAAAAGTTAATTAATTTAAATGTTATTATTACTGCCATATTTGTTCTAGTCATCAGAAGGTGTCTGCCCCTGCAGAAAGAGCAGTGCGAAGGTGGTGAGCAAATGTCGCATTTTCATTATCCTGAAGATTTTTGGACACATTTCTTGAAACAGCCTGTATAACTTTTGTTCCATTGGTGCTGTTGTTCTAACTGTGTACATGGGTGTTCTTAATGCTCTTTAAGTCCAGCAGTTTAGCAATTAAAAGGCACCTGACACTTCTGGTTCTGTAATACTTGCAGGACGAGATTGAGAAGCTGGCCATGGAAAACAGGCGCAAGTTTGAGATGTCGCAGCGGGAGGTGAGATTGAGCAACTTTGCTGACTTCTAGGGTTGTCTCATCTTATATCCTGATCACAGATGAGGATACAAGATAGGATAGGGAGTTGATGTTATGTGACGGTTCTCTTTCTACCATGCAGGTGGTGTACTTGTATGTGATTGATTATAATCATTTTGCATGTATTATGGTATTACTCTTTGCATTTGCAACTTATCAGATTCAGTTTTGTATTCATGTCAGTATTAAAGTAGAGCACAGATAACCTATATACAGATTGTGTTCACATAATGGCAAACTGGATTGAGACCTCCTGTACCATGATAAGAATCATTACTTCTTATGTATAGTAAAAATACATAAAACTTGCATATATAAGTTTTACTAAATTTTGGCAATAAATAAATGATGAGAATACATTGTCTGGATGGGCAGTGAAAAAGAAAACTCGAAATGCATGACATTTCAATAACAGAAAATTGTGAAACATTAGTTGGAAGAAAGCACTGTTATGTTGCTCCTGTTTCTTGTCGATCACCATCCTGTGGTGCATATATTTGTTGTGGCTAACGATTCCTAGCTTTCCTGTACCACCAGTACTATGCTGTACTTGGTATGCTTATCCGACCTGCACTCATTAGCTCTGCACACTCGTTTGCATGTGTGTTTAATTACTGCGTTCTCGTCTTTGCCAGTCTCTGAGCCATGGTCATACCTCCTCCACCTTCGGTTCCTCCGCACTGGGAACGGCGAGCTTTGCGTCGATGACGACGTCCTTCGGTTCCCTGGGCTCCAGAGTGCCATCGGGACCGACGTCGGTCTCGGAGCCCATGCTTCTGCGACTCACGCTTCTGTTTGGCAGCCACAGTTCGGCTGGGCGCAAGTCCGCGCGAGCACAAGTGGAAGGCCTTCGTGGAGTTGGACACGGGCGAGACACACTTGGCCGGTGACGTGGCCGCCCGCTGCATCAGCAACGTCACCTTCGAGTGTGCCCAGTCGGGCCTCTTCCTCACGCGCATAGCCCAGGTAGGCATGTCCCGACACTGCTGGTTGAGATTTGAGAAAGATACATTTCTCATCACACTAGTTGGAACATTCGCATTGGATGCAAAAAAAAAAAAAAAATGACAGGAGGGTGAAGGAGAGAACAGACAACACGAGTGCAGCTCTCAACTAGGTTATTATGAGTGATGGGTGAATAGTAAATTTTAGGTTCGAAGCGAATTTTAAGCGAATAGGGATCTGGTCGAATAATTTCGAATTAAATAGTTTGAATGGTATATATCAGGCATTATAAAGAAAAATGAGCATTTTTGTCATGACCCAACTAACTTGCATAATATTTTAAAGAATTCGAAATAGGCATGTACTAATGTCACTTTCTTTGTTCGAAGTGAAGTGGGAAGCAACTGCTTCCACTTCAGTAGTAGCAGGATTTGAATGGCAGTCGGGTGCAAGTTATAAGCGGTAAAGTATGTTACATTTTAAAATTTACTTGTACGTAGTGCATATAAGCCCGTATAACAAGATTTTAAACTTAAATAATAATTAATAGAGGTGAAGATGATATGTAAATTAACCTTGAAGTGTGGCTTTGTGGCAGTGCAGATTTCCCCTGGATAGGTGGTTTCAAGCCATAGCAGCCCCACTTTGCAGTGAAACCACCTTTACAAGGAGGTTACATGCAGTCAAATATACGTTAATTTGTTCATTTCGAATAATTTCAGTTCGTGTTGAAGCAAATTCAAATACTGTAATATTTGTTCGAATATTCGAAGCGCTTGGATATTCGACCATATCTAGCTGTTACAGCAAAGCTGTTTTATGGCTAGGGCCTGGGGAAAAATTCATGTACGCCTGCATCTGTGCTGCCACAGTAAAGATCTGGGCCGATCCGAAAGGTAGTGCACTTTGACAGAGTCATGTGACAATGTGAGCTGACATCACGAGGATGTCATCAGATGACGTCGTCACTTGGTCGCACAAGTTTTCTTGCCGTCGAGTGGTGACGCCGGCGCTCGACAGATAGACTTCAAATCTTTCAATAATGCTATTGCATTAATACGTGTACCCCATGTCTAGCCCTGTTTGATGTGGGCTACGGCTTCATTTGTCACAATCATCACAGAGTGGAATGGTTCCTCCATTTTTTGTGTAATAATATTTAGTTTTGGTAGGTGATGTCATTTATTTTGCCATTTGCAATTTCCTGTGTCTTGTTTTTTTCACAAGCAGACAGGCACCTGGAAAGATGAAGCGTATAAATAAAGAATCTTTTAGAAACAAACTGAGTTGAGAGTTGCTCCTGTGTCATTTATGCCCTCCTTCGTCCTTGTGTCTTTTGTGCACCCACTGTAATGGGCAGTGTAAAAATGTGTTCCGCTTGTTCTAACATGCTTTGATGTATAGGTTTTGTTAGGGCCTTGAATGCATTTGTTTAAGCATGTCTTGTTTTTTTTTTTTTTTTTTCAGCCGCCATTTGTGATGGACCGATGGTGCATTGGGATTACTCCGGAAACAGTTGTGACGTGCGTCGTAAATTACGAGGTGACTATTCTTCATTTTGTGTGTCAGCATGTGTGTGCGAGGGAGCGATTCTGGAGTCGCTTTTTAATGTTACACTTGATATTTCGTTTCGGTGGTAAAAAAAAGAGAATTAACTGTGTCCAAGCAGACACCCTTAGAATGGACAATATCATGGCGAGGTGGTGCGGAAATCTCCAGAAGGCATCTCCACCCTTGTTGAATTTTTGCGTTTCTTTCTGGCTTGCCAAGCCTCCTGTTATGGTAAGAGCTGCTACCTTGGTATTGTGGAAGCCTACAGGGTTTGTCTAAAATGTAACGTAGGTGATTATATTGTGAAGTGATTGTATGTGGCAGCACACCAGGGCCGGTTGGGATTGGTGGAGGGTGAAGTTTGCTTATGCATGAATGGTCGCTCAGTAGTCCCTGACCATCTGAAGAGTAAGGACAAGCTTTTCCGTGAAACCTGTTTCCATTTGCCGTGCGAGCCGTAATACTGCGCTCGTTGGAGCAAAGGCGAAAGGATTGGAATCAACTTTTGTGTTAAACTCTGCAAGTCCACAGTGTGAACTTTCCTATTATAAAGACAGCCCATGGTGGTGATGGTTTGTCGGAGTGTCAAACATTCCGTGAAAGGACATCCTTTGGGACAGTTGACAAAGCCAAAGGGGCTTGTACTAAGGCTTATCTAAAGGACATACCGAAGGCCTGCAGTGACACAATCTATACCTGGAAGCAATGTATCGATGCAGGAGGAGCCTATTTCAAAGCCTTTTAATCTGTTATAACGACCTGATCAATAATGTTTTTTCAGTTAACTCACTGACATTACTTTTCAAACGTACCCTGTAACTTACTAATATAGATCAACTCGTTTTTCTCTTTATGGTCCCTTTAATTAGCAAGACACAGAAAAAAGAAAAATGTTTTCACATGTATCAGTAAGCTACCCTTCCACTATACCAAAATTACCTCTCCCGCCATGAAATGATGCTTGGTAAATCAGAAAAGATGCAGAAAAGAAATGTGGGTGGCGATGTCATCTTGGCATCCCCACAACAGCTTGCCATGAAATCACAGATTTTGACAGCATCTGCTAAGGCCTACATAATTCTTTATCGGTAAAAATGGATTACTGCATCATGCTCTAGGAGAGCCTGAGACTCAACGTGTTAAGCTTTGGGAACTTTTATTGAGGAAGCGCAGCCAAAATATGAAAAGATACCTTGAAATTGTTAAAGTGGATGCTTTGGCAAGTTGCTATGACAATTTAAAACAATGCAAGATATGGAAGACCAGTAAAAGGAAACAAACAGCACTGTTGTCTATGTCCTTCTTTTACTTGTCTGTTGCATTTTGCACTGTTTTAAACTCTAACATGTTGAAATCTATGCTGTTGCGCTGATATACCAATCTTGAGGTTTCGATGCGTACTTGAAGAAATAAAAGCTTGGCATTCATTTTCTCTCCTAATGAATATCTTATCTTACATTTGATGGCAATAATGTTCTCGAAGCATAACAAAATTCGTTGCTGGGCTAGTTGGTTCATAACCTTAAATACCAGAAGCATGCGTACAACACAGGACAGAGGTAGAACACTGATGCACAGGACAAGCGTATTCGAATTCAGGTCAGAAGTGGAAATGCACTTGCCAGAGAACTCGCGGAAGCTTATCACATTGGAAAGAAAGAGAGCAACTGTATCAGTGACATGACACGTCTACTGTGCTATGCAGCAAAGAAAGACAGTTCTTAGAAAGATAGTTGTAATCTGTATTTGTCTTGACCTTCCGTACTTGATGGTTGCTGTGTTACTGTCCTGGGCAATGTGCCTGTGCATGCTAACGCCGCTATGTGTATATCTAGGGAAACTTTTCATCATAAAGATTAGTTTCAAGTAAGTGCTTGTCCTGTGCATCAGTGTTCTTTTTCTGTCCTGTGTTGAATCTGCACTTAAGTATTTAAGATTCTCAAAGATTGATGTATCAGTCTAATTAGATCTAATGTTGCGCTCTTATTAACAACAACCTATCCGAACCCGCTATTAATCAACGAGATTTATCCAGAGTTCTCTACTCCTACAACATGCGATAAATGTAATGCCGCCATAGAGCTTAATCTATGCTCTGCGTTACACAGCGACAAGGGCAACACTGAAGAGCAGTGGGACGTAGCTCTACGCAGTCTCACATTAGAAGAACGTCTATGAGCAGTCCAACAGGCCCGCGAAGCGGCTGAGAGGCTAGGCCTTTCGGTTCCAACGTGGGAGTGGTCCACTTCAGGCTAAGAAACTAGCGTGACCTAATGGACCACAATGAAGTTTTTCTGTCCATCCATCTATTCACTGCTGCGTCTCTTTAAATCTGTGTACGGCAAATAAGCTGATGTAAAATCCATACCTTGCCAGCAGCGTATGTTGCCCTCTTTCCCACAGCTCTGTGTTCTTGAGCCCCGGTCAACTGTGCTCACCCATCGGGTGCGCCCAGAAGGGGGTGCGCCCGAGCAGATCGAGGTGGTCCTGAGGCTGACTGCACTGTGCCCCCGTCGTGAGGACAGCTCACGGTCTTCCTCCAGGCGAGAGGCCCACTCAGCTCCGTCAAGAGCTCGGCGCCTCTCGGAGGACCTGCTGCCTGAGGCTTGGCGGCAGCGCGGCAGCCTCTTTGGCAGTTTTTCACCGACCCGGCGGCCCACACATCGGCGATCACGTGAGCTTCTTGCTGAGATATTTCATTTCACTTGGAAAGAAAAATTCCACCTCCATTCCACCTTGTGAAAGTGGATGGACTATCGGCATCATATGAAACTCGAACAGTGGAGTGCGTGGCCCGAACAATAGCAGTGGTATTGTGCGCATCCGTCCAGTCATCACCAGGTGCAGGCGTCCGGTTAAGCAGCACTGTGCAATCCCCCTTTAAAGCGATATTTTCGCATTTGTTCTAGTTCTGATATAATGATAATGGGGGCCAGCGGAGGCATGTTATAGCTTCTTTTTGTTTAAATTTTTATTTTCTTCCTCTCGGATATCAGAACTAGAATTGAAGCAAAAATATTGAACTATGAGGTGTCGCACTTTGCTGCCAAACCAGATGTTCACACCTGTCAATGACGATGACTGGACGGCGTGCAATGTACCGTTGCTAATGTGTAAGCCACGGGCTCCACTGTTCGCGTTTCATTTGATGCCAACAGTACAGTGAAGCTGTAAGACAAGCACCGCCACTAGAACTGCAATAGACCTTCACACACTGCAAACTGCTGATTTGCCTCGTTCTGGGCTTGTTAAGTGGAGTTGCTTCGAATGATTAGCCAGTGGGACACACGCACGCCAATGAAGCGCTTCCGCTACAAAGTGGCTCCGCCTCCATGTGCAGCAGTGAAGCACGCTTTCTCCTCGGCCGTGCACAGCTTGGCGTGATGTCTACCTTGAAGGTGCACTTCATCTTCTTGCTGCTAAGTGGTACTGGTGTTTTTTTATGTGAGCACTCCACAAAAAATTCTGACCAACTAGAGGCCAACAGCTTTGCTGTGATAGATGTGCCTTCTACGGGAGGCGTCACTCCTTTTGCATTCTTTAAACGACTGTGAGGTGACAAATGAGAATTTATTCTAAATGGATTGGGCATATTTTCGCCATGCAAGGCTGTACTTGCGCACAAGAGCATTTTTGTACATATTTTCTACAAAAGCACACGTTCAAATTGGTTTTCTGTTACTGTTCCTCATTTTTGTAATGCCTCCACAGGGGAATTCCTGAAGGCAGTGTCTAGCGTTACGTCTAGACGTAATGGTACGAGCCGTTGCAGTTACGTCTGGACGTAAGAATAACGAGTCTTAAAAGTTACGTCCAGCGTGGCAATACAAATACAGCCCGTTAGACCTACCGAACCGATTGGCCTCGGTGGCGCAGTGGCTAGCGTGTCGTGCTCGGAACTACGAGGACGTTGGTTCGAACCTCGCTGCTGCTGCAATTTTTTTTTTTTTTTTTGTCTCAGGTGTTGCTGAAGTCTGTTGCCAGAGAAGCGCGACGCGGCTCTTGGGTTACGTACGCCTCCGCCTGCCCCGAAGGGGCAGGCTGCGCGGGCTAAACAGCGCGTGGCCGCGACAGCGGCCAGTAGCGCGTGACCATGACCCTGCCGACCGGCCATTTCGCTAACGCTCAATGGCCGCACTCGCGAAGCGAGGGCGAAGCCACGATTAGGTTGCCGCGCCCGAAGGGCGCAGAGGGCCTTCACTGAGCAACAGGAAAATAATGTACTCACGTTTGTGGAAAGCCACATGACTAGAGTCCCTAGATTTTCCCTGCTCTTCAACAGGGAAAAATCTAGGGACTTTAGTCTGGACGTAACGATAGCGGTGACTACAGTTACGTCTGGACGTAACCCTAGCAACAGCCATTCCTGAAAAGTGAAAATAAACTACGAGTAGTGACAAAGTGACTGGTGCTCTCCTGATAGTGTCTTCGTAACATTACGCTCACAGGCTCTGGAGGTGACAGTTGCTGGGGTGCATCCTTGCTGTCGGCGGCTGCACGCAGTGGCTCTCCTCTGTCGTCGTTTGCACCTCGGCGGCTGCTATCGTCACCTGCCGGCGGAGACCTGTCGAGTGAAGAGGAGGAGGAATGCCTGGCCCACCTTGCCTCGGAGCTCGGAGGCAGCGGCACCGCTTCTACTGGGAGGAGCCGCCTCAAGGAGCACCGGCGCCACCGGCTGGCATTCTCTCTCCACTCCAGCTCGGAGGACTCCCTCAGCGATCAGGGTGTCGCCAGTCTCCGGTCGCACTCTCTCGCAGGAAATGCCACTGCTGGGTGAGCCAGGATGCAGGGCCTGTCCTCTCGCGGGCATGCCATCTTTGTGTACATAGGCTGTAATCCTGGACAGCATTGTACACAATCTGTGCTGACAGCTTAGAAGACAGCATCGAGCCCCAGTCGTCTGTGTAATGGAACGCGTCTGGATGACGTCTGTGCGGTGTGATGCCACCTCGCGTTGCTGAGATAAAGATAAAAAAAACAATTGAAATTGTTACTTCTTTAACTTCTTTTGTGTAAAAATACGTGAAAAACTGAATGTGGGTTACATTAAGCACCAATAAAAGCCGCCTACATGTGGGCAGACATCCATACCAACAAGATCCGAGCTATCCGAGCATTTCGCTGAGCTGCCATCTTGTCTGGACAGCAAAGCAGCCTGTATCATATTTGTCTCTGATGCTGTCTTCGCGAAGCTGTCTATTTTGCTGGCTACGCAAGAATTGGAATGGCGCTTAAGATGACCGCTGTCCTCTTAGCTGTCTATTCGGCCATCTACTGTAAGTTGGAACATGCTCATAGCCCAGTGTTCGACGAAATATCTGGTGAGGAGAAAACATTGTTGAAAAAGTTCCACACTTGTCAAAACAGGAAAAAGGAAAATAGAACTCGTTAATTAGACATTTCAAAACACGTATGGATTTCAGAGTCGACAAGCTATCTGGGTTGCTGTGTTAATTGCTGACTATTTGAGCACAAGAGATCGTTAACCAGAGGCTCGCCATCTAATCTTTCTTTACACTGTTGAGAGTGTGAATACATGCCAAAATTCAATGAATGTGCAGTGTTGTATAGGCGCAAGAATGAAGAAACTCATCTTATGGTTGAGGCCTGGCGTGTCGTTAGTAGTAGAAGCACATGCATGAGCCAGCCTTTAATTAAATCTTGCATGAAGAACGAATTAAATGCTTAAACAGTTATCTTTCACTTAGAACCCTGCATGTATCAGAACCCTGCATGTACGCGCAGGCACTACCATACCTGCGCGTGCACAGAAATATTTTGTGTCTACTTTGTTTAGTTTCTTAG
Organism: Rhipicephalus sanguineus; assembly: GCF_013339695.2. Lineage (NCBI taxonomy): Eukaryota > Metazoa > Arthropoda > Arachnida > Ixodida > Ixodidae > Rhipicephalus > Rhipicephalus sanguineus. The sequence continues at coordinate 173,388,212 of NC_051178.1, read as the reverse complement.
TTTCTAGGCTTGTGCGAACAGTAAGTTTTAGGTTCGAAGCGAATAGTGATTTTGGTCGAATAATTTCTAATCGAATTTAAATAGTATATATCCCATATTATTAAAAAAATGAACATATTTGTCATGATCCAACCAACCTGCACAATGTTTTTTTAAAATTGTAACAAGTCATGTGCAAATGTCAATCTCTTTGGTTCAAAGGAAGTGGAAGCAACTTTGAATAGTAGCAGGATTTGGCTTTCGGTAGAATGCAAGTGATAACCTGTAAAATATGTTACATTTTAAAATTTACTATACTTGGAGCATATAAGCCGGTATAACAAGCTTTTAAACTTAAAAAATGATGAATCGATGTGAGGGTAATATGTTAATTTAACCCTGAAGTGAGGCTTCGCGGCAGTGCGGATTTTTCCTGGAAAGATGTATTCATGGTATATCACCCCTCCACTGCAGTGAAACCACTTTTACAGGGGGGTTACAAGTGGACTAACATACATACACCTATTCATTCATTTCGAATACTTCGAAATTTTCAATAATTTAAATTTGAATCGAAGTGAATTCGAATACTCTATTATTGGTTTGAATATTCGAAGTGCTCGAATATCCGCATAAGTCTATTAGTTTCTTTAGTCTTGTGCCCTTTTGAATTAAGTGTGCCCTGCAACACATTTTGAACATGGCCTGAGGACACTGTCAGTCTGTAGTCGAGGTTCCTGTGAACATGTGAGCCAAATAATATAGGGTTGCAGGCAGCAGGCAATATACAATTACATTTCAAAGACAGCTTGAAATCGATCGCTCTTCTCTCGGCAAATTAAGGCGTTGTCGGACCTGACTACGTCAAGGAAGGGAAGGATACGGCCAAACACAGCTATTCCTGTAACTATCGTAAACTCATGCCAAACCATTGGGGTGGGGGGATTCCGTTGACTTTTCAGACTTGCAGAGAGCGGTTCACGACACGACGACGAGCGGCACCGGCGAAACAGCACGCCAACTCGCCGCCGGGACCCAAAGAAGTACCGGCACTCGATGAGTGACAGCGGCTTCGCATCTTCTGACGCGTCCAGGCAAGTGCTGCGCGTCGAAAAGTGTCATGTCAAGCTCAAGAGTGGTGGTGACCTGCCAGCCGACCGCACCGAACTCGACATTGGCTTGGGCCCCAGCTTGAGCTCTGGCTTGAGCTCAGGCTTGAACAGACTCAGTTTCAGCCTGGAGACCGACGGCTTTCCGGCTTGGAGGCCGAGAGCGGAGGCTTGGCGGACTGCTTGACCGTGTGGCCGGCAACATTGGCTGGCGTCGCATGGGCTACGATGGTTCTATGTGAACTATAGTTTGTTGTAGTGTTTCAGATTTTGCCTTGTCTTTTGGCAGGTGGAAAAGGGGGGAAAAAAGAAACAAAAAAAGTACCTCTGCTAAGTATTTTCGCCGATGAACGCTAGTCTTTCACTTGCTGAGCTATATTTGTAATGTTGTTAGTGTCTTGTAATGCGGCACTCAACTTTGCAATATTTTTTTTTCGGCCTTTTGCCAGCAATAGGGCACCCATTGTTTGGGAATGCATTGCAGCTTGCTATTGCAACTGTGCTATTGTTGTCGCTAAGCTTCAAACCCTGGTTCGTTATGTACAAACGTTTCTTTGCTTCCTAGCACTGACTTCAGACCTCAGGTTCTTATCTTCATGTCACGTGGGCAACATCAGTGGCCATTGAATGTAGAGCTTAGCAAAGTCCGCGTGTACATTTAATGTTACGTGGTCTTGGTGACATTACTTAACTGCTTTTGCGGTGTTACTATGCCAGAGAATTGGTGCTTAACTAGTGAAGTGCTTTAAATAATGAAAGTTAGCTTCAGCTTTTCGCTTGTGACCACCCCCGAAAACCGCTGTGCCCTTAAATAGTAGATACGAGATACTGCCTGTCCTTTGCAGGCATGACCGTGCCTTCTAATTGAAGTGTGCAGGTGAATTTACTTTACAGAGAAAGGAAAAGGATAGCATTGTTAATTTTTATTTCAACTATCGATGCCCTATGTATATGCGTGTATGCTTGGCACTTACCTTGGCTCTCAGTTGCTTTTTTAATTCAGGCCATTTCCTACAAGGTACTATATGTAGTAAAAAACTGAACAAAACTGGCATCAAAATGTATCAAAAAAACACTCGGCATGACATAAGCAAGCTGTTGAAGAGCTACTAATGGCAATGGAGAAGCCTGCTGTTCAGAGTTTCTTCTAGAGGGGTAACTGATGCATTATATTCATTACAGTGCTGTGTTTGTAACTACAATGCACAAATAGAGCAATTTTAACCTAACGTGAAGAATAAGCTGTGATTGAACTCTTGTCATATGTTGCAGAAACATAAAGTTGCAGTCATGTAGCAGTTTTTGTTTCTCAAATGTTATATAGTTTTGATAAGTATTTTAGTTTATAGTTGTTATTTCCTGAAGTGTCTCAGAAAACTGAAGAAGAAAAGGGAAGTGCAAATCCTGTGAACGTACACAGTCATGGTATTATTTTTAATTGCAAGAAAACCTGTTCAAGGTAATTAGCATAGATGTTACACTAATTCCTAGTCAAGGTGGTAGATTGACTTCATCCGGGGGAACACATTTTGCATCACTGTTCTCCTAATGCCTAATAATGAACATGTTATGGAGTGTCATTTCTAGTGTTCAGCATGGACAGAGAAGTACCTGTGATCACTGCAGATTTTTACAGTGGTCCTTAGTATGGTAAAGAGAAAAAAGAAAAATGGGTTGTGAAATGCAAACCACTTGCAATATTTTGAGATCCCAATATTTTGAGATTTTGAGATCAGTGTTTATGCTTTACAGAGGAGCCATCTGCGCAGTAGGACTTCCTTTAAAACATGCTCTGTTCTCTGATAAGCTAAACAGCTCTTGCAACAGTTGAACAGTTCACGCACCTTTATTTAGTTCTCTGACATGATACTAAGGAGTAGGAAGGTGGCAGTATAAACTAGAGAACAGCCAAGTGTAGGTGATAATATAGATAAGATAAAGATAAAGAAATAGAATTGGAGGAAGTCGTGTAGTGCAATAACTGGTGTTTTATAGAGTAATGGAATGGCGTGCCATGGGGAGGGAGATACAGTCAGGCACAGCAGAAGATTAGGTGGAGTGAGTTGCAATGTTAAGAAAGTTGCAGTATATCATGGATACAGTTGACGCAGTACAGTCAAACCTGGACATATGGAATTATTAGCTATATCAAACACCTGTTCACATCCGCATTCAGTACAACAAGCACTGCACTCATGCAAGTGTGAATGCAAGGGAATGTGATCACCTGCGTCATAGGAAATCTTCATAGCGACAAAATGGCGCTGCTTTGGCGGATGCATTGAATATGAAGGGCAGTGCGAGCCGCGGAGGAAAATGAGCGAGGTGCTTGTCTAAAAATATATCAGTAGCTCCCGCAGTGGGGTTTCTATTTACGCTCCATAATGACAAATTTGCTCGTGTAAGCTTCACCACAGCGTAGCAGTGTAATGCAGTGAAGGGTACTAATGGTGCAGAGAACTTCTGTGCTGTGAAACACACTACCTGTGGCCGTTCATTATCGGAAAAAGAACTGCCACACTTCTTCAAGAACACATAGAACCTCCCGGTCATGTGTATGCATTCTAGAGGAAGGTGTGGCTGAAGAACGAATAATAAGTAAATTTTTCCAACTTTGACATGGCCTTCGGGGAAAAAATCAGCAATTTTTGCACATTTCACACTGTAAAAACTGACCAAAATGTGCACAGTTTTTAGATCAGCTTCAGATAGGCATATTTTGCATTTCTGTTTATCGATACATTGAACTCTTTCACGATCCCCTTCGAGTTCAATATGTCCGGGTTCGGCTGTATACAATGAACTAGAACATCGACGTAAGCTGGCTGGTACATATTGGCATTGAAACAGCAAGAAAGTCCGGGACATGCAAGCACACAAATGACAGAAACCCTGTCTTGTCTTGTTTTGTCTTTTTGCAAGTGTTTTGTATGGGACTTAAATCCAAGAAAAGGAGGATCACACTGACAGTGATTTAGTTCTTGCTGACTCACTGCAGTTATGTGAAGTTCAACTCCCAATAGTGTGGACAAAATTCTCATCTTTTCGTTGAAGGAAGCCTACCCAGTTATCCTCGTGTTGTTCTGTGTGTGCCCTTTTTGCTCCAAATACGCCTTCAAACGCACACAATCTAGGCCAAGAACAAGTTCTCAAGTACCGCTATGGTAGTTGAGAAGTTTTAACTAATGAATTGTTTTTGTTGAATACCACTATGTACTATGTGAGTGAGGCATTATATATAGCACATTATGTCTTGTTTCACTGTGCCATCAAGAAAGGTTGGCACTTTTTTTTATGCCAGTGATTTTTCCTGTTGGGTTCCAATCAAAAACTTGCTTGCAACAAGAGGCAGCCCAAGTTTTGGAATGAAGTCGCAATAGTATCATGGATGTGCACTTTGCATGGAGATCCGTGAAAGAACAACTTTTTTGTTTAGTTCATCTGAACAGTTTATTACTGCCACAAAAAGAAGGGGGTTAAAAAGAGGTGCAGTATCCATTTGATTCTCAGTCACATTTAGGAAAGTGTAAAAGCTGAGCACTCTTTTTTTTTTTAACAGTGACCTTCAGAACTGGCCACCTCTAACAGGTTTTCGCCCAAAACGTTGTTTTGTTGTTATGCTAACGCACTGACCTTGTTACAGGAGCTCATCAGTGGTAGTGTCGCATGAGGCCTTGTCAAGTATACATACTCGGTGTTCAGAAGCATATTATTTTTGCGGCATGAAGTGTCAGTTCCTGTGAAAATAACTTCAATAAGAATTGCTCAACTAGTTGAACAAGTGCTGGCTTTGTTACTCTCTCGGCCACAACTAAAAACTCTAAAGCAGGGGCCTCATGCATGTAGCCTAGCATCTTCTCATGAGCAGTCAGCTGAGCCTTCCAAACTTTGCCAACCTTCTCGCCTCCCTTTCTGTACAATCCTCAGGCAGCTCTCTTTCCTGCCTTCTCACATACCCCCTATGTGACAGTGCACTTTCTAAGGATTTGGGCACTGTTCATACAGCCCTGAAACCCAACTCGACTTTAAAACCCTTGCCGTAATAGCAAACTGGTGTTTTCCGAACGCGATATATTATCCATGCAATTTATGTCCACTCATAGGCATGATCCGCATAGTTAAAAAAAATATTTAACTCCTTAAAAGATTTAACTTTGCAATTTGTCTGTTTGTCAAAGATAAACAGGCGAGGAACTCAATGTATATTGAACTTAGGTCTAGCAAAACACTTTGAGACATAACCCTTACCACTTAATTTGTTTCTCTCGTTTAATCAGCAAACTTGTACAGCACTTCCTTTAAAATGAAGCTTCTCGTTTCGGATACTACTATTCTCGTGGTATTAGATGTCACCCGCTGGGGTGGATTAGCAGTTGTTGTATTGCACTGCTAAACTCAAGGACGCAAGTTTATACCTGACCATGGTGGCTGCATTTCAACGCGGTGGCGTTAAAGAGCTCGTTTCGCAGAAATTCTGGCGTTGGTCTCGGCGGCGGCGTCTGTGGTTGTGAGCAAAAAATAAGCATTGTCGAGAATTTGAGGTAGATGCAAATGAAGAAATAATAAAAAATCTTTGGTTCGAATGGGACTGGGGATTCAAACCTATGAGCCCTCGCTCCGTGGCACGATGAGTTTAGCCGCTTGGCCACCACGCATACATCCTCTTGCTTATTTACTAGTGGCGAGCTATTTATATACACCATTCAGCATTGGTGGTACGCACTTCTCGGAGGTTCTACTGTGGCTTGACAGAAATTCCGCGAGATGGCGCAAAGAGCCCAAGGACGCGCTTTCCGTGTTCCGTCGCACCGCATGCATGGATATAGGAGCCGGTGCACGTCCGCACTTTGGCTTTCCTTGTGGTTTGGTTTAGGTGTCGACCAAGAAACGAAGCCAGGCTAACAAATGGGAAGGTGATATGAACGCAGTCTGATTACGCTGTCGCTTTCTACTATTGAAAGCAAAGCGCAAGCGTCCTCCAAGTTTTTTTTTTTGATGGTAGTGAAATGCGAAAATTCCCATGTATTTAGACTATGTGCATGTTGAAGGACACCAGGTTGTCCAAAATATTTCCCCACTATGGCATGCCTCATAATCATATCATCCCGTTGGCATGCAATACCTAAGAATTAATTTTTTTAAATTTAGACACATTGTCCGGGCCTAACTGATATGCATACATTCGTATCAACCATCTTCAGTTCATGTTGCATTGTGTAGTTTGGCTGTTACACTTCGATCTGAATTGGTGCCACCTTTAGTGACGAGACCCATAGCGGCATCGCTGCACACTTCAGTAAATGGGCTTAACGGTGGTCCTATTTTAACGTGATAGCATTAAGGAGCCTGTGTCGCAAACAGCGACGTCGGTGGTCTTGGCCATGAGTGAAAAATGCTTATGAATGCAAAGAATGAAAATGGGTTAAAGAGTGCTCAGATTGACACCAGATTTCACAGCGCAGCAGATGCAAACAAAGTAAAGTAGTTTAAAAGAAAATTAGGCAAATTTTGTTCGGGATGGGAATTAAGCACGCTTCCCAAATGCCACTATAGCTCGGTGGTTTAAGCTGAATAAAGGAGTATCTGGTGGGTGAGCGTGTGCTCCAGTGCCTTCTGCCCCAGCGCTGCTGTCATTGCTACTCCTAGCGGCCTCCCCGAGCAGTGGAAACTTTGCGCTCTTATGCATAACAGCGATACGGGGCCCAATAACGCTATCGTATTCCACTCTCGGGCGTCCACCAATTTTTCAAATCATTCTGTCCTCTTTTGGTCTTTGAGTAGAGTAGATGCACTTGCAGTAAGAAGAAATGAAAAAAAAGGGGGTACAGCTAATAGTAATTTCGAAAGAAGTCCCGTAAAAGGCTTTAAATAACTTGTTCGCCTATGAGACTGAGGTGTACAAGAGGTTGGGGACTTCATTTGTACTATCAGGAATGGTTGAACAAGGAACGGCGCATGAGGCAACGGTTTAGCAAGGGGATTTCGGTAGTATGCTATTTACTGGAGTGATGAATTCGTTCAGACAAGTGTAAGAGATTTCTATTCATGCTGTTCAATCTTAGCTGCAAACTTTAGCTGTGAAATAGTGGAACATTCACTTTGGTATTTTAATCATGGTGATGCTGTATTTTCACAAATATAGTACAGGGAATTACTTTCAATGACCAAAAAGATGAGAAAATAGTAATAGTATCATCGCAATGCAAAGCATAGCCATGGGCTTACAGTAGAACATTTCGGTGCACTGTAACGTGTGTCTGGCTGTGGCACTGCATGCTGGCATGTCTCAGCATTCGCAGATACCAAGGCCATGCAGGAATGTTTTCAAACGGTGTGTCCTGGCCTCTTGACCGCTATGCGCGGTCACCCTTCTGTGCTTTTTGCTCTTCTATGAAATTGCTGTCCTTTCAACTTATCAGCATATCTACTTTGCCCACAATATTGAGAGGTTGGCTTTTCCAAAAAAGTGTCAGTAGGTGGTACAGCTTGCCGCATTTCAAGTGCAAAGCATTCTGGGTTTCTATTTTGGCGAGAGGTGTGTTACATTAGAGTATTGCTTCCGTATATACTAAGCATGGTGCTGCCTCAAATCGGTAATCTTATGGACTTCAATATTATAGCTTCATTCGTGCGAATAATCTAATCCACTTCTCTCTTCTTGTCACAGTGCATAATAGTACTAAGTGCGCTTACTTTGTAAATCAAGTCGTGCTGCTAGCCTATGGGACAGCTTATGTCCAAGGAACGACTCTTTCAACACAATGCCTTTAAGATTTGTGAAGTGTTGTCAGAAAAAAAATAGTGGTCGACCATTAACGATATACCGCAAAGCAAGACTTGTGTTATGCCCGATAACATGCAGTTTCACATCCTCGCTGATTGTGGCATTTCTGTTGATGTGAACATACTGGTTTTGCATTGAGCACTAATTAATGCCTTTGCTGCTGAAAGCTATGCTTTACGTGTATGCCTTTCAAGTTGTTTTGTGCTTATCACAGGGGAAAATTTGGGAAAGCTACATGGTTAGTCGTGCTGTAAATATTTCCAGCACTAACAGGTAGGGATTCAGAAAGAAAATTCAGGACTATACACGATGCACGTTTTGCGTGGTCTGCTCCTTTTCTCATGTTCTTGTCCATTAGTGCTGGAAACTATTTCAATTGTGGCCACTGATGGTTTGTACTTTTTGCTGTTTCAGGGGCCCTGAAATGCCTCCTTTTGTTTCTTTGTTTCATTTGTTACTAACGCCGCACATTCACACATGTAACCTACTTTTTTTAATATGCTGCATCAGCATGTGGAAGCACACAAAGCGGAAGAAAAAAACCTGTTTGTGCATTAGAACCCACGAAAATATTCTTTGCTCACTGGTTTTAATAGTTGCAAAGCTTGGTCTCTGGGATACTGAAAATGCATTTGTGTGAAAAAAATTGCAGATTTAGTTGTAGGCATTTCAGGGCTCCTTTAAAATTCACCGCTTGCCTTCTCTTTGCTGCGTGGTGATGCTACCCGTCCAAATTGTCATGGAAACCATGTTGAAAACTGCAGCTCTTTTTGTGAATGCAGCATGTTTTTTACTTGGTCTGCACAGGAATGGGATGCCACTTTTTCTTGGTTAGTGATCATGGGGCGTAACGTTCATCAAGTTTGCTACTTTTTTTAAAAGTATATATGTACCATATTTGCCTCCTTCCCTTAAAGTACATCTCTTCTCAATGAACTTGAGAACATTTGCTTTTTTTTTTAAATACCAGTTCTGCAGAGAGCTTGTTGGTGGTCGGCAACAATTTACAGGTCCTTACTAGTGGGACCGTCTTATGAAGAGAATCTTTCAATAAAATGCGAGACGGTGTAACTGAACCACAGTTATGATAACATTACAAGCAGTGGCATTAGATCAGTACCAATGTGATCATGTGATACGAGGTGAAATTATAAGTCATGCATTTTTGACGTCGTAAACATTGACAGAGTGTTCTCATTGCATGAAATCAAGCCTACTTGAACAGTTCCAACATGTTTAATAAATGCTTTTTTAAAAATATTTTCACAACAAACATGTTTTGGAATGTCAGTGCATGTCTAGAGGTCAATTCCGAGAGTAGCGGCCAACTAAGCAATGAAAAATGTGTCTCTGCATGAAGGGTGTATGGAGACGCTTAGCAAACAGACAAGACAACAAATGCTTCATGTTGTGCTATTTCCAGTACAAGATAAAAGTTCAGCAGCAATCTGCAAAACTTATTAAGTAGCACAATACATATACATGTTTGTGCACATATATTTTGTCTTCTTTTCCTTTATCATTGTGAGTTACGCATCTGAATTAAAAATAATGTTTAACTTATTGTGTGCATTTTTTAGCTTTGCAAGCTAAGCTAGAATTGGCACTCATGCTGTTGTTATTGCTTACGAACCTAGGTTTGCTAATAAGTTACACAGGAAATGCAAAAATCACTGCTCATTACCCTTGCAGCAAATGTACCGGCCAGTTCAACAAGCACCTTAATAAGGGAACTGTTGTTAATTCAGGTAGCATGTTGCTGGTCTCGTAATATGCTTATGTGCAGTGGTTTAGGTGCATGCTAAACCACACCAGGTGGTCATAATTAATCTAGTGTTGTCCACTGTGGTATACATAATAATCAGGTATGTAATAGCAATCTTGGTATGTAAAACACCAGAAGTTAACTTTTACTGGTCAGCTAGAAGGTTATATCAGTATGACTGACTGGTGCTTTAATGAAATGCTTTATTTCTTCTGAAGAACGTCTAGTGACTCCAATTCTTTTGATAAGTTCCTTTAACAAGCAACTTATCAACTTCCTTGTTAATTTTGACTGAAACTTAATAAGTATAACCTTAGCTTCCTTAGCTTTTGTCCTTTTTCTTTTCTTTTTTTTAAAGCTATACACATATGTGCAGACATAAGTTACAGTTATCTTTTTAATGAAGAAGCAGGCCGCTGTTGTCATGACAGTTGTAAAAAAAAAAAGCCACCAACCAGCACTCTGTGTGTTCAACACAACACTTATTAGGCTCTTTTATTTCTGCCATATTTTTAAAGATTTGAGGAATTCGTGACTGTTGCGCATTGCAGAGCCAGTGTTTACGAGGTTTTGTTGCTTTGTTTTACATGGCAGCGTTAAATGTGTGCAATGATTTCTGCACAGCCTTGTCATTTGCTTAACATTTTTGCTTATATGTGTGTTAAAGTCTTCGTTACAGTGCCATAGATATTGAAGTAAGTACTCGTGGTAACTTTTACAGTCTCCTTTGAATGAACTGTGTCATATCGCGGTTTCTGAAAGTTGTATAATGTTTTGGTGTTCTGTACAGTGGCATATATTGTGTGCATCAGGAACTTCAACTTGCTTCGTTTATGTTTATTTATTTATACCAGCGGCTCGTTTTGTTCGTTGTTTTGTTTTTGTTTTAGGTCATATTGGGGCGGGGGTTGGCTGAGGTGAGAGTGGGGCGGGACGTTACAATGGGTACCACCTGTAAATATTAGTGCGTATTAGTACAATGTTCAGTATTGGTTTGTTGCTGCAGTGATCTATGGTAGTTTTGCCTTTGTTTTTAGAGATTTATTTCTTCGATGCGCTTTCTGAGGCAATAAAGTATACATGTTTCTCTCTCTTTTTCGTCTGTTGCTCTTTTTTTTTTTTACATAATTAATCAAAAGGCTGAACCGACGGTTGTGATAGTGGTAACAACGCAACAAGTGCATGAAGCAGTTCAAGAAGCGACGAAGTGGCCCCTTTCTGTACCCTCTCGTGATGTGGAACGAAAAAAGAAAAAAAAAAAACAGGCACACCTTGCGTCAGACGCAGTGGCGTGCCCCCCCCCCCCCCCCCCCCGATTTTTTTTTTTTTCCATGGCATACAGAGCACAAAATGACACTCGATCACATACGCCTGCCCGACCCCCCCCCCCCCCCCGAAAAAAATTTCTGGCTACGCCCCTGGTCAGACGCTCCCGTGTGGCAGGACACGCAGAGGGGTCACTCCATGCGCCGCAATTTAAAAGGAAGAGAAATATCTAAGAGCGTCTGATTCTCCATTGTCGACACGCAGCCTTGTCCATTCCCCCGGGGTGGGTATGTGCCATAATTTTGAGGGAGGAAACAAACAAACAAGCAAACATTGTCGACACTTGCAGCGCGTTGCTCAAGCACAAAGACGTAACAGCTCTGACAGTTGTTAATACACGCTTGTCCTGTACCTGTGCGTTCATTTCGGGCGTCCTTGTTTGTGCTTCAGCGGCGCGCTGCAAGTATCGAGCTGCGTGTCGTTCTTCGTGTAACATTCCAATTTCTTGCTATCGAATTCATTGCTTTGCCCTTGCGGCGAAACTGTGACTTTTTCATTCCACGACCAAACTTGGCGCGCAAAGAAACGCACAAACGCCATTTTAGAAACCGAAACCGAAATCGGAGAGGCTGCTTGTAGATTGAACTGCAAGTGCCACAAGCTGTTTTAGATAACTTGCGCACATTTCACACTTCCAGCCCGATTTAGATAGCGCTTCTCTAACGCGCTTTTGACGAATGGTTTTGCTAAAAGAGACGCGCATGCTGAAAGTGGCCGGCAGCGGAAACTCGTTGAAAATGGCGTCGGTCGCGACAAGAGCCATGTGATATCGTTCCGTCGTCTGCATAAACATCTAAAATAGCCTTCAAACCGCGTTCTGAAACCACTCGGACACATTGAGCTGTCACTTCTCTCTTTGGGACCTTTTCCAGAAAACGGCTCCAAGTGGTGGGGCCTAAAATACAGAGGTGAGTGCCTGCTTTCTTACTTTTTCCGTCGCAATCGCGCTCGTGCGTACTTCATCGCTCATTCAGTCGATTAACTTTCGTCGAGGCCCGACCGAGAAGCGTCTAGCGTACCCTTGAACTTTGAACTCGCGAAAGCGCCAGTGCTAATAAATGCCGAGTATCTTGGCGTTTGGCCGTCCGACTGCAACACCGAAGCCTGTGCCCTTTTATGATGGTCGATTGGCTTTCTCCATTAGTGCGCGTGTTTCAAAACATTGGAGCCTTTATAATGCCGGTCGTTACGCGCGTGTGGAGGAATTCCGAGCGGTCTGCAATTTCAGATAGCGCCTGTTACGTAAAAAATCGCTTGTAAATCAAACTCGGGCTGGGCATCCGCTGCTCTTAAATACACGTACAGGCTTCTCACACTTCTAGGAAAACTCGGAGCGCTTTGCAACGTGCTCCGAGTTTTCCCTTAAGTGTGAAACAGCCTGTACATAACTCTTGTGAAACTTTGAATGAAATATTCACGTTCCGCTGATGTGACTCATGTATCGAAAACTCATTCGGGACGTGTTGAGAAACGCGCGGTTCTGGTTTCTTGGGTGGTTTTTCTATGGCTTGTCGAATGTTTTTTCTCGCCGGGCGCCCACGCACGATAGCTCATACGGGTGACGCATAGAGGAAGCGCTGCGCATGTGTTTATGTAGTTACCAACGTGCAAGTTCTCCACAGTCACGTTTAATTAAGTTTTCTTCTAATTTTCGAAGAGTTAAGTACTGTCTTGTTACTGTAAACTCGGAAGGATGCCCACTAGTTTACTGGTGCTATCGCGATTAGAGCAAAGTTCCATGCAGTTGAAGGTGCTGTAGTTGTTCTGCAGCCTTTGTGGTAGTTAAGTTTATTTCCTTTGTGTTTATTTTTTTGGGGGGGGGGAGGGCGAGGAAATGCGCTTTAATTTAAACCGTACAGAGTAATAGCGGCGTGTACGTTATAAGGTTACGAGACCCTGATTACGGTTTTGTTTGCTTACTCGCTTTCTATTCATTAAAATGTTTCACCAACAACATTTCAAAAACAGCCAACATGTAATTGAACTTGCTGTCCTAATGTACATGCATGATTATGGACAGTGAATGTGGCAGGCAGTTACTTATCTTGCTGTTATGCTTGACAGTATATGACTCATATATAAATGGCACGTACAAAGTCCTGCCAGAGATTAGCAAGATATTGCTGATATTGCTACCATGTGCGTAACTGACGTGTGACTGCATACACCTACACGGTCATAATGTGCAGCATACTTTTCCCAAATAGCAGAGGTATAGAGACCTGGTATACATTGTTTGCCTATTGATTACATAGGTATACATCAGGTTGGTCACAAGAAGGTTGCTGTTCTTTGTCATTGGAGTTATCATTGTATTATTTGCAGCTTGTTTGTTAAGATAAATTTCCCTCATTGTCAATGGGACGGTAGTTACGTGTCCAAAAGAGCAACGCTGACGTTAATTCACGTCTGATTGTAACTGTAGCTGCTAGTGATAGCACCCGCTGTCCATTGCGCATAAGTGTGTACTCTTTACACCTACAGAGGTTCACCAGCCAAGATAAACCTTCGATGGTTACCTGCTCGTCTTGCTACAAATACACTTGGCAATGGCTTAGCCTTCTCGTTTGGTGCTTCAAGTCTCAAGTGTGTAGATATGTTCTACATGTCTTCAAGCCTCAAGTGTGTAGATACTCTACACTTGGCATTATCTGACTATCAGTTGCACTGAACTAAAGGGGATGATTCGTTTCAGAGGTGTAGCCGTTAGAAATTCACGCTGCTTGCATAAGCGTACACTTTATGCTTCGCATCATGTAGAATACCATATGATAGAACAGCATTTAATTCCCACCAGAAAAAAATGCAGGTACGTTGCTGTGAGTAAGCACTCCATTTAGAAGGGTCTTGACGAATGTCCACAGCTGTCAAACACTCATTACAAAGTTATCTATCAAGAGCAGCTTTATGGCAAAGATACAAAGATAAAAGCACAGACTCACATGTATAAAAACATAAGCATGTAGAGATAAGGTCTCAGAAATAGATGCAACAGTAAAATATAACAGCAACAGTGAGACTTGGATCACACTCAATGACAATTGTGTACATAAAAAGTCAATAAGGAGGTAGCAGCCCTCAGGACATAATATGCCTATCCTACGTCTGTTACATTTGTTTGTGGAAGATGTTAGAGCTTGTAATTTATAATAATCTGTGCTAGTAGCAGCCACAGTCTTTGTGATGTGAAGCTAGCCTGCTTGTGAATATGCAGTTTCCATTAAAACTCTTTTTTTCTTGAATACCTTATTTAGTGTATCTTGTGCAGGCCAGCATGGGTACTAAATCTGGCTGCAGAAATAAGTCATGACTATGACTGTCACATGAAAAAATAAGTGGTACGCCGTTCAAAAACTTTTATTTCGGAGAAATTATAATGATCATTTTCACTCAATAGAGCAACATCAATTCTGTATATATATATTATCGGTTCATTCTGTTATTCTACAGTGATGGATTATGCCTATTATATAAAGCAAAAATGGTATAATCGTTGCATATTGCCAGTTCTAACATATGGAACTAAAACTTGGAGGATAACAATGAAAAAAAAAAAAAACTACAACTTAAGGACCATGTAGCAAGCAGTAGGACAGAAAATGATATGTGCAAAATTAAGAGATAAGAAGACAGCAGAATGAATCAGAGAAGAAACAGGGATAGAGGATAGGCTAGTCGAGATTAAGCGACAAAAATTGACTTGTGCAGGCCATGCAATGTGTAGGAAAGACAACTGGTGGTTGGTTAGAGTAACGAAAGTGATACCAAGGGATGGGATACCGAGCTGAGTGTGGCAGTGAATTGGGCAGGGTGATGACATCAAAATGTTTGCAGGAATAAAATGGAATCAACTTGCACAACACAGGGTAATAAATTGTACATTGTTTGGAGAAGCCTTCATCCTGCAGTGGATATAAAATAGGCTGCCTCTGATTGCGATGATTTAATGTCTAGCTGTGAATCATTACATTCTAATAATGATTATGTGGTGTTCAAAGTATTAGATGGTGTATGTTAGAAAGCTATGATTGGGAGGTGTTGGAAGTAATTTGCGATTCAAACAACTAAGTGCTACATTTGGGCTGCAGAAGAAGAGTGCCGGCTATTGTACGATCAAATAAAATGAATGACTGAGGAAGACAGTAAAGAGCAGTGGTAAAAAAAAAAAAGATGATTGTTATAATGTTGACGCTTTGAAATTAAAATTAAACATGGCCTAAACGGAATACCTGTAACACATAATTCTTACGGGGAAGTGCTAACTAACAGTAGCCGCGATGTACACAACTCACTCTTATATACGGTTGACCTCGTTGTATTTCGTGTGTGCGACAAGGATGTCAATCTGGCAGTGACAAGGAAGATATGTGGGTAGTATACTTGACGAAATAGTACTCGCTGAATTGAGTGGTCGATTCACTATCCTGAGTGCCGCTACTCTGCCCTTTATATGCAAATATTCTCCGTAAATGTATTTTAAACCTCCTTTCCTTCTTGTAACATCACTTAGCGCAGATAATTTTAGCAACACTACTTCTTTTCCCATCATCTTGTACTACACCCCTCCCTCAGTCTCACTGAGGGCCTTTTGGGGTATTTTGTTTAAATAATTAACTGTGGTACACCTGTAATGCTATTTTTCTTCATGATGCTTCTCTTGCAGATGGATTTTAACTCTGCACTGTCCGGGGCAGGCGACTTCGGCACTTATCAGAAGCTGCTGGTGCTGTTGCTCGTGGTTCCCTCTGGCGCTCTGTGCGCGCTCGTTTACTTTACCCAGTACTTCATCATCCTCATTCCCGATGATTATTCGTGCCACCTTGCCGAAGTTCCTCAAGCTCTGCTGAACGCGACCAACCTCACATCCGATCTTCTCAAGGCTCTGGCCTTGCCTCCTGACGAGGAAGGCAAAGGAACACTCAGCCAGTGTCGCATGTATGATGTCAACCTAACATCTCTCATTGAGGCTGGCACCGTGGTGGCAAATGCTTCATGGGACACAGTGGGCTGCCGTAATGGCTGGGACTACAATTTTGGCAACCTCTATCCAACGATTGCAACAGAGGTAAGAGTTCAGGCCGCAAAACACAAAACTCATCCATATGTTTTCTTTTTTAATTCGAAAGCGAAAGCCATTGGATCTATTTCGTGGTTTTTGAGGTGGGCAGATATTGATTCTGTTCGCTGCTGCGTAATAATTTTTATTGTCTTTATATCCTGGTGCTACTTGTTAAATGTGTTCTTTGATATATGTCATTCCTATGTTTCCATAATGTGCCAGTTAGTACATTTTTATTTACTCGTATGTAGCATCATTTATTTCCTTGTATTTGATTACTTGCTTCATTAACAGAGTGTGTTCTTACGTCTGTCATTGCTATGTTGCCACAATTTATTAATTACTATATTATTAAGTTACCAGTAGGTGGTCCCTCTCACAGTTTTGTAATTCTGGGACCTCCTTCTGTATTAATGATGAATTAATGTTGAATAATTTCCCTTTGTCAATAGCAGTTACCTCACCTGCTTGCGTTGCTAAATCAAACATGCTGATTATGTCACGTAGACTTGCCAACCATACCATGTGACCTATGAAAACAACTTAGTAGATCTTTCTTTTTCCTTTCCCAGCTGAATATGGTGTGTGACCAAAGTCATCTTTCTTATTATATACAAACATTTTTCTACGCTGGAACCAGCATAGGCTCAGTATTTTTCGGCTTCATCGCTGACAGGTAAGTCACACTTACATTTACGCTCTGCTGTCCCTTCCGTGGTTCACTTTTTTACATGGTGACACTTTGCTGGTGCATTTGTCATTCATCTATGATACTTCGTGCTAATGTGCACACATCTTTCTTGCACTTGTGTCAGCTGAGTGAAATAACACATTATGCCTTGTTGAACGCATTATGATTGCATTTGAAATCTTAACAAATATCTTGGAATAGTTGTGAAAGCATTAAAAGACCGTGCAGTATTGATACTATTGTGTGCTTGCATGCAACATTTTATAGACGAAAAAGTTAGGGAAACAAATTTGTGATATTTATGGTTGACTTAATAACAGCAGTCGTGGTATTCATGATGTGGCTTTATAACAGGATTGTGTGCATTTACAAGCTTTATGATAGTTAACAAGAGAGTGCATACCACTCGTACACGCAGAGCACTCTAGCGAGTTATTGGTGAAATACCATTGTCTTTACATTCAGTAGATGTGCTGCCCAATAGCATTCGATCGCGCATCATCAGCAGCAGCTGCTGTGTCAATAACCACATGTGCATTGTTTTTCATTGTCCAGTCACGAAGAGAGCCACAAAGAGTGCTTCACATTGCCTTTCAATAATGCTTTTTTATTTTCTCAACATGAATGGCATCATCCTTCACAGTTGCTCCAGCGCTCTTATGGAGTGCATCTGCTAAACATACAAACCATGAGAGCGAACTAGCCACCCGCTAGAGTGCTCTGCATGTACTGAGAACCATGTGCTCCTGTGTTTACTGTCATAAAGCGCGTGTCTGTGGTGCCCCATGCTATTTTCTAATCTGACGTACTGCCTTTGTAGGTACGGCCGAAAGCCATCAATAATCCTAAGCTATGCCTTGGCATGGCTGGCCGGTTTGGTGTCATCTTTTGTGAAGAGCCTGGCCGGCTTCTCCATTCTGCGCTTTCTTGTGGGAATGTGCATCATTCCACTTTCTGAAGATCCTTACTGTGCTCAGTGAGTACGCGATTCTAACATTTTCCCGTGATTTGTTCTTCCTTGGTTGTTCTTTTTTTCTCTTGTGGCACTCACTGTGAATAGCATCTTTCTTTTTCTTTCAAAAAAATGAATTTGAGGCATGGACCTCATTAGCCTCAGCAACTCATTCAATCACTAGCTCAATTTTCATCTGCAGTGAATTCCTATCAATTTTTCCTTTGGGTTTGCAATACTAAAGGTACAAACGGCTGGTTGTTTTTGCACGTTCTGGTGAAATGTGTCACAGTCAGCTGGTCCAAATAGGGTTCTTGGATACATCATCAACATTCACATGATTCAACATGACCCAGATAAAATTTACATATACTGGTACCATGCTCAGCTAAGGACGTGCAAAAATTTATTGGTTAGTGCTGTTACACCAGACACTTTGTTAAACATTTTGCCCACATTACTCGGTCTCTCTCCAGCCACTTTCAGAGGCGTGCACTTTTGCATATAGAAATTTTAACTGGTTGCATGTAATCATAGAAATTAGGTGTTCCTGCCTTAACTGTGCTTTTTAATTTCGAAAAAGGCTGGTGCACTTAAAATGGTGGAGGCAGGAAAGTCTTAATGTTCCTAGATACAGGAAGGAGGTGTGTAGTGTGAATTCATATTATCTTGTTCGGATGAACATAACTAGCTGGAATTATTTTTAAGTTGAATTAAGAGATTTCATTGAAAATCCTTTAACTATGCAGAAGAAAGTTGGGGCCATCAGTTTGCACACTAATCTTCGTGCTAATTTATTTAGTTGCATTAGTTTACGCGCTTTATGGTAGTTGTGTGGCGGTATCATTTTTATGAGCAATAATTGACACTTGCCACGATCACTGACAATGGCATTATGGTTTTGAGTGTAAGATTGTGAGTTTAATTCCTGCTAATGATGGCTGCATACGACTTGAGAAGGATGCATAAGTGTTCAAGTATGCTAGAGTTTATTGGTTCACTAAATAACCCTACGCAATCAATGTTAATACAGAGCCCTCCACTATAGTCCCTCATATAGCCTCAATATTGTTTTGGGATGCTGTAAACTCCGTCGGTTAACATACTTGAAGTGTGTCTAACTGGAAGTTTGACCTCATCATAGTAAGAGAGATGCCACTGGTAAACTTTCTGTAACCACAATTGCTGCTTTTGCAGAAATAAATTCATTACCTCTGTTCATGTATGCACCAATTCTTTACACAAAGGCATGATCAGAAGGAGGGTAGTTAGCATTATTTAAGCTGATACAAAAATACTAAGCGCTTTGTTTCAATCGTGTAGTATAAGTGGGCTTCCAAAGAGAATCAGCAGGCCTGCTATATACGTAAATGCAAATAACATATTAGGAAGCGAGAGTAGGTAGTTATAGATAACACGTGTTCTTACCCATTTGTATGTCGGGTTGTCGTGCAGGTCTTGAATACATAGGACCCCGCTGGAGAACACTGCCCATAGTACTGTGGGCACTGTCATACATTGTCTTCTCTATGCTGTGTCCATGGCTGGCTTATGGCATTCAAAACTGGACCTACTTGTCTGTCTGTACAAGCATGCCATTGCTGCTGATTGTCGTCTTCATGAGGTACATACAACCTTTTCATTTCATTGTGCTGTGCTGCCTGATAAGATTATGAAGTTTCATAAAATTTCTAAAATCTATTTCAAAACAGAGCAAGCTGTAAACCATTTTGTAAGTCAAAGCTGGCTTATTTACTCGTGCATAGTGAAATTAAACATCATGTTTTAATCTGTTCATTGTACAGTAAATTTTGATAGAATCGTGATCTCAGCTATGTGATGCTAATGTACACTCCATTTACATGTCGAGCATGTTTGCTTGACATGTTATTATAATGCCTAAGGAAATTTGAAGGGGAGTGTTTTCTTTAGCTTAAAAACAGGTAGACATAATTTCTCCGAAACACTCAACTTTATGAAGACATAAAAAAACATGCACTTTTGCTTATATCTTGGATTCTTGCTTTTCTTTTATTTCTTTTAACACTTTATGTCTTTCAGTTCTTTTCATCTTTTTCCAGAGAGGGCTGCCAGAAAGCGTAATAAAAAAAGCGCCACCTAAATCAGTGCAGCCTAGCTTCATTATGCAGAAACAAGTAATGGTTGCCATTTCAATGACTTTGGAGCTATTTAGGAAAGTATGATTTTCAGGGTTATAGTGTCATTGACTACTACATGAAACAGATACTTGTTCACATCTGATACACAGCAGACACTTGGATAAGGAGGCGATGCACGGGGTTGTAACTGCACGTATTTGGTCAGTGCTGCGTACTTAGGTAGAATGGCAGCTAAAGGTTGGAAAAAGGAGGGGCTGAGGCCACCGTTTCTGGAGAGCTGGGAAAACTCAAATCCCTCCCCCTGTGCCCCCTTCTTCTCTGAAGCCCATCTGAAGACATTTAACGCACTTCCTTAAGAATTCATAATTTGCCACGGTCCCTGTTTGCATTTTCTCTTAAGGCCACACGTAGCTATAAACATGTCGATACTTCACCGAGAAAGACATTCCAATACTGTGGACTCTCGGTAAACGGAAATCTCTTAAATGGAACTACTGCTTAAATTGAGCAACTGACTCTAATATGATTGGTTTTGTACTTGAATTCTGCACCCTTGTTCACTTCTCAATAAATGGAGCTCCTGTTAAATGTAACACATTTTCCTGGTCCCTTCAGGTTCCGTTTAACGAGAGTCTACTATTTTCAATATGGTTTGTTCACAGTTGCTTCATTGTGTATTCTTGATTCAGCTTTCTTGATAGACTTATGAAACTGTCATGACTTGAACATCATTGGTCATCTGCAAGTCATGACTTTGTGTCACGGTTTCACGTTTAATTTGACATTTCTCCTCTTTTTTGACGTGTTTACATCTTGCGACATTTCACTGAAAGGTCCTTTGCCTCTGCAGGTTCGTGCCGGAATCAGCCAGCTGGCTGCTGACACGAGGCCGCAACGAGGATGCGGTGAAATACCTGCGTAGGGTGGCCTTCTTCAACAAGAGGGACATCCCTGACAACCTGGAACTGAAGGCAGATCGAGTGCGTTTCTTAGTTCACTACATAGGCATGCACACAGGGGAGGCTGTGGTAGGCGGCTGCACCCCCTGATTATACAAGGGGGAGGCGCCAAGTCTGCCTGTCCATTTATGGGGCCTGTCCGGTTATTGTTTAATGTCCTGGGTTATGGCTGCGCATGTTTTTGGCGATGATGGCGGCCTAGGACACTTGAATATGCAGTCCAAAAACTGTTTGCTTCCCATATTTCTCCGTGGAAAGCTAGAGACCAAAGCCAGGCTGTTGTGAGAAGCATTTCACCACTTCATTTAAATTTTTTATTTCATTGCGAAGCTTCTTTTTTTGTTTAGTACTCAACCAGTGGATGGGGGGGAGGTGCTGCGGGGAAATTTGCCCCCCCCCCCCCTCCCCCCTGATGGAGAACCCTATATGACTATATATATCTGTGTTTGCAACTTGACTTTCCTATGGTAATCTTTTTTTTTTTGCTAGCTGTGAATTGCTATATTTGGCACATTTTGTGGGTTTTCTCCAAGGTGTGTGCACAAATTTTTCAAAGAGATTGCAGTTGTATTAGTGCAATGGATTTCAGATTGCATTGTAGTACCATATGAAAATGTGAGGTTGGTAACATTAAGTCTTCATATGGTTTTCGGGGTGCCACAGTAAAGAACTGTATAGTCAAGGGTCACTACTATGTGATGTCACGAATATAGGAAAATTACAAGTGTAAAATCTCAGCGGACACAAAACAAGGGTAATTGGAGATCGCTCAGAGTGGCCTTTGTCATGTTGTAGACATTCATATAATGATGATGGTGGTCTTTTTCAAGATTCAATCATTTTTTTAGATACGAAGCATCTCTTGCTCGTGTCTATGTCCCACGGCGTCGGCGTCTGCGTCCATGCTCACACTACGCATGCGCAACTCTTCTCCTTCCCTCTCTCCAGCAGCTGCACGTTACTCTCTCCACTTCTCTCCTACCACCTGCTTGCGCTTCTCCTGTGTTCTCGCTTCTGCTCTCGCGGCGCATGCGCTACTCTCCTCCTCTAGTCTCCTCTCCTTCAAGTGTCAATATAAAGCGGGTAGAGTGCTGCGCGCGTTCAGTGCAGCGCTTCCTTCGGTTGACTCCGCTTGACTTCGTTGATGCTTCCGATGAAATGTGATGGAAACAACAGTCCCGTCACTTAGTGGGTAGACCTTCGCTAACTGTTTCACCTTCGTCTATGCAATTAAAAGAACGAACCCCCCCCCCCCCCCCCCCCCCCGATGCTTCGCATCACCTCAGGGTTCCCTTCGGGAAGGTGCGGTTTAGATGCGAAGCATCTTATGGCAGAGTTCATACCAGTGGTGGTGGTGGTGGTGGTGTGCAGTACGACCACCCTTACTGCGCATGCACAAGCCCTGTCCACTCCCCCTCTCCACTCCTCCTCTGAAATGCAGGCTCGACATGCCGAAATTCTCTCCTGCGCAACGCCGCGATGAGCACCAGCGCATGCGCGTCCCCTCCCCCCTCCCTCTCTTCTCCTACGCTGCCCCCCTCTCGCGCGCCTGTCGACCGCGTTGCCCGCTCACCCTGTGAGAATTAACCTCCCCCCTCCCCCTCTCTCTCTCCTCCTACGCTGCCCCCCTCTCGCGCGCCTGTCGACCGCGTTCCCCGCTCGCCCTGTGAGAATTAACGGCCAGGCTAAAGGGAAGACACGACGCACGTAGCGTTCCTCTTCGTGTTCCACGACGCGAGGTCGGTAGCATGCCAGAGGTCAGTAGCATGCCCAACGAACGCCAATGGAACGCGATTGTGCATGTGCTCCGGCTTCGCCTCGCCTCATGGTCCCCTTTAAGCGGGAGATGGTGTAATTTTTTTTCTCTTAGAGCAGATCCATAATTTTATTATATGTGCAACAAATGTCTGTTGGGATGAAAATGTATATTTAGGCCTTGCTTTTGCGAGAAATGAACATCCTCAGCAGTGTAAAATCAGTTTTTAGTCATTCCTATCTATAGTGTGCAATTTGTAGGAGTATATGGTTACAGCCAGATTTTTCTTGTGGTCTTAACAAGAATAACAAATAATCATTGCAGACAGATGGAGTGCTGTGGTTGCAGCCAATACGCACATTAGTGCTTCATTTTCATACTGTTTCCATTATAAATTTCAGGGGGCCAAAGAAGACGCCAAGAGGGTGACATTTCTGGACTTGTTCCGCACACCAAGGATTCGCAAGCATTCCCTGCTGATGCTGTGTGCATGGTAATTTTGCCGAGTTGATCTTGTATTGTGCTGTGGCGTTCAAAATGTCTGTAAGGATGGATAGATCTTTTTTCTTGCTTGCCTGCGTCATGTTCTGTGGACCGTGTTATTTATTTAGCTTATTACTTTTAATGTTCAGATAAAGCTTGGTTGTAAGAGCTTGTGTGAATAATATAAGCGATACGTGTGTATTACAAATACAGTAAAAGCTCGTTAATTCGGATTTCTAGGGACCGGAAAAAATGTCCGAATTAACCGAATGTCCGAATTATCGAATATTCGAAATAAACACAATAAATGCACGAGTTTTTTCAACATACCTTTACTTAACAAAGTAATCGCGGATGCTTGTCTGTTTTTGAGCAGATATTCACGCGGACACAGTTTTTCTGAGCCCTTCAAGGTGCTCAGCAGCTCGCATGATGTCTGCAGTGTCCGCAAAAGTTTCACCCGTCATCCACGCTTTTCGGTTGGCACGGTAATCCACGGGAACATTGTTGATGTTCTTAAAGCAGCGTGGTTTTTTAATCTTTCCGTTAACGAGAAGCGGCAAGCGCTCTGTTCCCGTCACGTTGGCAGCTAAAAGTACGGTTACTCATTCCTTGCTTCTTTTGCCGCTGATAGAAGCATCCCCTTTCATCACTCTTCATCACTTCTTGTCGGGAGAGCCCATTATTCAGAGCACGCAAAATTTCTACTTTGGTGGTGAAGTCCTTGGCCTCGTACTTGGGCCGCTTTGCCGGCGTTGCCATCGGAGGAGAGTGCGGTCACACGAGAAGTCAGCGCAAAAGCACCAGCAACGATCAAGCTAAAGGAGCCGTACTGAAACGTTCCTCGATAAATTGGCGATCAACGATGCAGCACACCAACGGGAACAAAGCAACAAAACCCACACGCGAAAAAAAGACGTTCAACCAGTCTCAATCCAAGCCAGGTCGATAATTGATGTCCATGGCAATGATGCGTTTGAGCTTCACTTTTGTTCCGAATTTTCTTTTTTCGTTTTCGAGCCTCGCCAGCGGCCCGAAAGTCGCCGAATTATCCGATTTGCGGTCAAATCTGTCCGAAATAACGAGTGCCCAGTCTCATAGAGTGATGCATTTATTTACAGGGACCGGATGACGTGTCCGAATTAACCGATTTTCCGAATTAACGAGAGTCGAATTAACCCCTTGGAGGGTTTTCGCCGTACATGTACGGCAGAAGCTTCCTGGTACCAAAGGGTTTTCGTCGTACATGTACGGCATAGCGTTTATTTTTAAAACGCGCGCCTTTTTCGATCGTTTCTCTTGCTTGACCTGTGCTTCCACACTTCGGGAATACGTGGAATTTTTTTCATGCGCCAATGTCTCTGCGTTGTATTTTTATTTTGCTTCCCAAAACGGCGCGCCGGCTATCGCTTGCCCATCCGAGCGCGTTCGCGGTGCAGCTGGTTCAAAGTGCGCGCCTTTTTCGATCATTTCTCTTTCTTTGCATGTGCTGCCACGCTTCGGGAATACGTGGAATTTTTTTCATGCCCCAATGTATCTCCGTTGTTGCTTTTTTTATGCTTCGCAAAACAGTGCGCCGGCTACCGATTGCGCAACTGAGCGCGCCTGCGGAGCGGTTGGTTGGTTTCAAACGCGTGCCTTTTTCGATCATTTCTCTTGTTTTGCATGTGCTGCCACGCTTCGGGATTATGTGGAATTTTTTTCATGCGCCGATGTATCTCCGTTGTTGCTTTTTTTATGCTTCGAAAAATGGCGTGCCGGCTATCGATTGCGCAACCTACTGCACCTGCGGAGCGGTTGGTTGGTTTCAAACGCGCGCCTTCTTCGATCATTTCTCTTGCTTGGAATGTGCTGCCGCGCTTCAGGAATACGTGGAATTTTTTTAATGCGCCGATGTCTCTCCGCCTTTTTTTTTCTGCTTTCCAAAGCGGCGCGGCGGCTTTCAGTTGAGCACCAGAACGTGCGCACGCGGTCCGGCTGGTTTTGGTTTCGCCCTTCAGGTGGTTTGCACTTCTTGCGCCTGCAAAGCTGATGGCTGCGTTGTTTCTAATCTCTCAAAGGGTGACTGATTGTTACTCTCTCGTTCATTGCTCCCAGGGGCGCAATTACATCTGTTTCCGTGCGACGCTAAATTACACAAACAGTACCGCTGTGATTGCGTTTCCTGTTTTGGGGTCTCGGAAAACCTAGCTACGTCTTGTTGGCGATAAGACGAAGGATTACTGTAGCTTTTTCACCCATTTTGCTTTCCGGACGGATGCACAACCATATAGTTTTCTTCCGTGCGCTCACTGACGCAGTTCGCTTACGGTATGTAAGCACGCGCCGGTTGCTCTGCTGCCGGTGAGTCGAGCAGCGATTCTACCGATGCGGACTATTCCCCAAGTGCCGAATCACAATCTGATTCATTGGATTTCAGTTTGTCAGACGAGGATTTTCTGACAAGTTCAGACTCTGATGACGATCAAGGAGGGACATCTGAAAAGCGTGCGCGGCGAGACGATGCGGACTACGAATAAACCATGTGTATGTAACAACAAAAGTGATTTTTTTGTCACTTTACGGTCACGAAAAAAAATTTTTGATAATTTTTTTCTTAACTAGAATTGTCTGAAGAATTTATTTCAGCAATAAAAAAATTACACATTTTTGGACTGGATTTCGCGAAAATATTCGACCCTCAAAGGGTTAACGAGCTTTTACTGTATATGTAAAATTTCATTGCAAGAACGTGCTTCTTGGGGCCTCTTGATTCCATCGCTGTACAAGACACTTCGTTGTAAGGATTATGCACCCTGCTACTCATAGCAGAAAAAGAAAACCTTCATTTAACAATAATTCAAAAGACGCAGCAAAAGAAATTTACCGATGGTTTAGCTCTGGCTAAGTACAAACTGTTGTACGCTAGCACCATTATTTCATGGGGCATGCGTCTATGGAGCTTTAACGTCAGCGTCTATGCAGCGTTGTCATTGTTTGGCAGTTTTGTTAGCCCACACATTTGTTGTGGTCTTGGCATCAATGTGAAGACGGTGTTTGCTCTATACAGTAGATTCTTGCTTCCACTCCACCACGTGTACTACTATCGGCTCTTCATGCTTGCTCACTGTATGCACAGATGCGCAATAACTTTTCGCCAGAATTGAAGCCCTAGCACTAGTGGACTAAAAAACTCTTCTTACTTTGTGCGTGTGTTCACTTTTGCTTTGACAGAATGATGTGCAAATTTAGCTGAGCCTATGGCATTGAGATATCGAGTGTGAATAAGTGGGCTGTTTGGTACAGATTCATGGTATAGGAGTGCAACCACACACATACACCACACTTGTACTTGCAAATCAGTTCTACGGAATCCCACAAGGTGGCAGAAGAGTTAAGAAAGGGAAAATAGACAACCACCCGTTTGTAGCACGAAGCCACAAGGAAATCCATACGGATTTCTCAGAAATAAAGCCTCTTAGTTGCCGAAAAAATTCGTCCTGGTCCGGGGATCGAACTCGGGACCAACGCCTTTCCGGGGCGGTCGCTCTACCAATTGAGCTAACCAGGAAGCTAGCAATTGGCAACTCATTTCTGAGCACTGTTCATTTGCTTCTGGTAGATTAATTAATTAAAGAACATTTTATTGTTAGGACATACTGCTATATGACATACTGCTATTTGCTACTTGTGAGACCCAGTTATGTATCTGAACATTTTTTGCAGACAAGTGTGCAGTACAGCATATTACTTAACATTGATAATCTCAGCCAGTATGATTTACTATCAGTGTTTTGTGGGTAGCCTGCAAATCTTAGCAAATATGCCTGTGCTTTATCTAGAACTCTTCCATCCTCCTTGCTTTCGTATATTATTTTACCAACATCCCTGTTATATGGATTGGAAGCCATTGCCTTAACTTTGCTCTGGTTGCCACAGGTTGCCTGTGCTTGCAATGTACCATACCACACCACAAGATATAATCATGCTGGTTGTGGTACACCATATGAAAATTTTATTGCAAAAGAAAAAAAATGCCTTAGTAAAAGCTCTATTGAAGTATTGAAATACTTGTTAGCTATTGTTGTACTCTGAAATGCTGCAGGTTTTAAATTAGGTGATTGCATTGGGGAGAGGCATCAGATGGAGAAAACAAGCACAGATTTACTGTTGCCATGCCTTTAAAGATGGTTTTCCGAGATAAACTTTTTTCAGCAGAGCTTTGAGGCCGTCATGCAGGAGCAAAACCTTTCACTTACCTTTTAGAGCTTCCAAACTTATAACTAAATGTTTATGGGATGCTGTGCTAAACGTACATCCTTTTGTCCATTTTCAGGTTTGTCACGTACTGCTGCTACCACACCAACGTCTACAACACGTCATTCCTCGGCACAGATGTATACCTCTCGTACACGTTGGGCTCCCTAGTGGAACTGCCTGGAATGCTGCTTGTGCTGTTTGGCTTGGACACGCTTGGTCGCCGCTGGCCGATGATTATTGTGACGGGTGTCGCTGGCATTGTTGGCATCCTGTCCATTCTCTTCCGCAACGGTGAATATTGCAAAAGCAAAGCTTGCATGTTCTCAAAGGAAAACATGTGAGATCATTGCAATGGCTTAAATTTTGTAGTTTGAGTTCAAGCTCATGCACGATTGTGCTTAATTTCCCAGGAAAGGATAGGTCATTGAACAGCAAAAGCATAACAGAAATGACAAAATAATTATGGTGATATATATTTTGTGACTTATCATTGTCTGATAATTTGTATAGGGGTTATTCTATAAGTTCTGTGCTCGACCCAGAAGGAAGTGGCAAGGGTATAGGAACGTCCATATACCGTATTTACCCGCATAATTTGCGCCCTCGCATAATTTGCGCACCCCTAATATTTAACCAGCTTTGCTAAAAAAAAATATTTACTCGCATATTTTGCGCTCCCCGACCCGCTCGAGCCAGCTCGCCGGCGCGCGCGCACGGGGAAACTTTGGACGGCCGCGCCCTTTGGAAAAGCGGTGACAGCGGCCGCGGCGATGATTCTCAATCGGACTTCTCAACCAGTGATTCTGACTAGACCGTGCATGACCGAATCTGGCTGGTTAAAGTACGTGCTAATTCTGTTAAAAACCGTTCGTTTGCGCTATAATTTATTTTCTTCTTTAATGTATTATATCGCGCGTGTTAGGACTATATATTGTGCGTTATTTCAGATGTGCTCGCGAATTCTCCGCGTAATTTGCGCACCCCCTTTTCGGAGCTTCAAATTCGCGAACAAAAGTGCGCAAATTATGCGAGTAAATACGGTATTTGATTTTGAAACAGTTCTCTACATTGTTTACATACTTATCTTAGTGATGTTTCAGTGGCTGGTTTTTATAAAAATGAAGCTAAATTCAAAGCAAACTAAACAATTACAGTCAGCAACGCTACTAAAGTTGTAAAAGCCTGCCACAGAAGGTTCCTCCCATTGAATCAGGAAAGAGTTGACAAATGTGATAGATGGCTAGCCACTGGAAACTCCCTGTGGCTTTCTGGAGGCTGTAAGTGTTATAAACCAGATTCAAGGTAGCCACCAAGCTAATTCAAAAGGTTGTCATCCTAGTGTGCTAGGATGTCCTTCTGTCAATTGGGAAGCATTAGTTGGTGAACTGGTTGAACATTATTCATGTATGGCAAGCATAGGTCGGCAAAAAATGTGGAACTCACTCAGACTCACTCACGAAACATATCTTACCCTTAGGGCTCACTCGGACTCAAACTCACCAAACTTTTCCTCATCCGGACTCACTCGGACTCAGACTCACTATAATTTTTCTCAACCGGACTCACTCGGACTCAGACTCACCAAAATATATTTCACCCAGACTCACTCAGACTCAGACTCACGGCTCGATCTGAGTCTGAGTGAGTCTGAGTGAGTCGACTCATGAGTCCGCTAGCCTATAATTAGCCTCTTTCGACCATAATGTCAATGCTCTTTAACGCCAATATCTCGCATACTCGGTGCGCTACTTAGCGCATTCTGATCTCGTACCTTCAAAGACGAGTTATCTGAGTTTGCAGTTCAATAAGGACCTTTTTATTGAAAGAGATGACTCGCACGTGATATTTTGATCAGTAACTTCCCGTGAAAAGGTTTGCGGGGGGAGGTCAAGGCACCTCCTCCCCTTCTCCCTCCTCAACTCATGCCTCTGATCAATAAATCTTGAGCTGACGTATGAATGGTAGTGCGTTGAATTATGTGGAAGTATACGTGAGTATAAACGTGAGCCGACATAAGGATGATAGTGATGCTGAACTTGAGTAGATAAGACCATAGGTCGGCAAAAAAATGTGGAGCTCACTCAGACTCACTCATGCAATATATTTTGCCCTTAGGGCTCACTCGGACTCACACTCACCAAAATTTTCCTCAACCGGACTCACCCGGACTCAGACTCACCAAAGTTTTTCCCAACCGAACTCACTCGGACTCAGACTCACAAAAGCGTTACTCACCCGGACTCACTCAGGCTCAGACTCACTTCTCGATTTGAGTCTGAGTGAGTCTGAGTGAGTCGACTCATGAGTGAGTTCGCCGACCTATGATGGCAAGAGCCTTCCTTTAACTTGAAAGTTGAAGAGCATGCCTGTTAATTCTCGCAAACGATTTCCGTCACTTTGTGTGTTGATATAATCGGCCATGCTTTCATCGCTGATGAGTGGAAAAGTGTTCTCATTGCTTTAAATTCACTCGCTTGTGAATTGAAAATGGTTGATCAAGGATTTTTTCAACAGCCAAGCCCTGGCTAAAAAACACAGACATTTATGAGCTGTGTTGAACACTATCCCTAGTTCTAGCCCAATGCAGGGATTGGTTAGCAGGCAAGAACAACCTCAAAGCTTTGCTTATCTAATTTCCTTGCATGAAGATGTTGTGACCTGCTTTATCTACCCTGCGATTGTCAAGACGACGGTCTTCTTGCATGGTCACTTTGTCAGCTTGCTTGCGTGAAGCTTCACCTTGGGGCTTTTTCAATCATGTTGAAGGAATGCTGCAAATGCTTTTAGTGCCAAGCTGAAGATAGAACATGCTGTGAATGCTGCAGCTGATGTCTAGTGAGGGATTCGTGCCATTCCACTGTTGGCTTATGCCGTACTGACGTTGAATCTTTTCTGTCAAGCATTCAATGACTACGAATGCATTTGCTGCTCATATTATGAATTTATTGCATGGATCACCGCCTGCCAACATCTGCGAGCAGTTGATGCACGTGTGAACTTTTTTTTTCCGTACTAATACTCAAGCATGTGTGTGTAGCGGCATTGTGCCATTAAGTACTCACATTTGCTGTGCCTAGAAATCTTGTGTCATGTGTTTATTCAGTCCATGATATCATTACAGTAAAAGCTCGTTAATTCGACATCCGTTAATTCGGAAATTCGGATAATTCGGACGGCTCTATTGGTCCCGGCCGAAGTGCATGTTAATCTATGGGACCAAACCTTCGTTAATTCGTCAGAATTGGGCTCCGCACTCGCTTAAGTCGGACAAATGCTGACGGCTGCCGCTACACAAAGTGGGGTGGTAAAGCAGCGCCTGCACCACTGGGGCGAAACCGAAACAGAGTCACATCGCCATCGTCATCAACTAGTGGGGGCGATCGCAGCGTCACCGAACGTTGGCGTCTTCTTTCTTCGCTCCACAGCTCCACTGCGCCTTCTATTCTATTCTTGCAGATTTCTTGTTTTTTCCCGTTGTGACCGTGTTTACATGTGAGGCCCGAGCATGCGGCAGTAGCCGACGGTGGCATCGCGAGGTGTCAGCCGAGTCCACCGACGGTGACTGCCCGACCTTCGATGCTGTCCTTCCCACAGATTGACCCTTCAGGACTACATCGCGATTGATGATTGTGTAGCCACGGACTGGTCTCCTGCCCGATCAAGAAATTATTAATGATGTCGCGACCTCATCGCACCTCACGGGAAGTCTCGGAGGCGCTTTTGATATTAGAGGGCGTTTGCCTGAGCACTTCCGACAGTTTGCGTGCTGTTGGCCATTTGGAAAAGTTACGAAAAATTGTAAATGTAAGCCGGAATCTGCGTGAAAACGCAGACGACCATTACAAAATACTTCAGCAAATAAAGGTATGCTTCTCCAACTTGATTTTAATGTTGTTTTTCCTGTTCATTCGTTAATTCGGCATTCGGTTAATTCGGACATTTTTTCCGGTCCCGTGAAATCCGAATTAACGAGCTTTTACTGTATAAGCGATCAATGCACTTGTGGTTTGTAGCTTTAAAACATTATTAAGCTTTCATGCAGTTGTGCTTTCAAACTTTGAAGCATTGTTGCTCTAGCAGTTTTCTCATGGTTGTTGCAGAACGACCGTTTTTTGAGCAAGATGTGGGGGCAGTACAAATAGCTTTGTATGCACTGCTACTTTGCATCATGAACTGTAGTTTGCTAGGGCAGTGATTTTCAATTTTCTGGCTATTGTGGACCCCATAGTTTACTCATATTTTACTGCATGATATTAGACATTGAACTGGTACCATAACTAAAACAGCACCATGTTCCAAGCTGCTTAAGCTACCTATTATACCAGTTTACATGTCAATAACCCTATTAACTTTATCAGAAAGGGCAATTGCCTGCTGGATATTAAGAACCTTACTGTTTCACTGGTTCTGCAGCAGAAATTCAGTTCGAATGGCTGTTTCTATAATTTCTTTTATCCAATGCTCATACATATATGTGTTTTAGTGCTTATGTCCATTATGCCGCACTGATGGTGCATTGTGGATTCACCCTCTGTGCAGGTTCCCATATCTCTGTACTGGTGCTGAGCCTTCTAATGAGGGTGTGCCTGACGGCCGAGTATGACACCATCATGCAGTACTCTGCTGAGGTGTACCCAACTGTTCTCAGAGGTCGTGGCCTAGCATTGCTACGCTTTGCTGGCACTCTCAGTCTCTATGTTAGCCCATCGATCGTCTATTTGGTAAGTGACGGGCGTAACCTTATACATTCACCTGCTTTAGGATTCGTGACGAATTGTGCAGCCATTGCACAATTTGCCACTAAACAAAAAACCTCTTCTCTTTTGTGGATGTCATCATTCCTGCGGTGGCCGTATTTTCGATGGAGGTGGAAATGCTAGATGCCCGTCGATGTGGTCGGAGGTCTGCCCATAGGACCGGGGAGCAGCCAGGCCTCAGGGAGAAGTAGAGGTCGGGAGCCGGAGCTGATTACAAGAACGTTTATTTACATGACGATTTGGTAGTGTGTGGTAGTGTACGGTAGCGTGTTTGGAGCGTCTCGACGCTTGCATTATAAAGCCTGGGTCTTCCCCAGGTTCCCTGTTGGGGAAAACCATGAGTCCAGGATAGTCCAATCAACAAGTTGTCTTCATCTCTGCCCCCTAAAGGGAAAGTAAAGCACTGCCCCCCTCCCACCACAGAGAAGCGGCGCTTGGCACGACGGGAGGTGAACAGAAGACACAATAGGGCACCATACACACAATGAAGGGATCACGGCGGCGCACATTCCTGAAAACTGGCCGCGTTCTCAGGTGCAGTCTTTCCTTGCCTCGATAGCGTCGCCGGCGTAGGGGACGGCCAGCTGTCGGTCGGGTCACAAAGCCACAAAGACACCGCGTAGTGTGGGAAGGGTGCCCGATGAGGAATCTCCGGCGCTCGGCTAATTGTCCGGTGCATCTCGCAGAATGCCGAACAAAGCAGTGCACAAGTGACTGCCTCCTCTGAGCAGCCTCGACTGCAAATAGTTCATCTCCAGTCCATAAAACCGTCAAACTCAGCCAAGTGTGCCCAAAGCGCTTGACAAGGTGCACTGACAGCCTTGAAGGGTTCAGGACACAACTGCAGTGTTGTCGCCGCATCTGGTTCACCTCGGGAACGTTGAGGGTGAAG
>NC_051178.1:173220050-173355241 GCF_013339695.2 Rhipicephalus sanguineus | reverse complement strand
TCTGGCCGTCTGTGATCTCTCGAACATCTTACAGAACATATGCATCGTCTGTACCAACCCACACAGTCAGCCTGCGTGGCCGCAGAGGAGAATGAAGCAGAAATCCACTGCCCCGAATATGAGACCATGAAATGGCAAGTGACACGAAGAGCGGTGGACAGGGCAATCGCACGCATTTATGCACACACGGCCAAAGGACTCGATGGCATACCCGCCGGTGTTGTAAAACACCGGGGGATGCTGCCCGAGATCACCTTGCCGACATCTTCTCTGGCATCGTGGCGGGTGACACAGTCCCTACAGCCTGGCGAACAGGAAGGGTGTGCCTGGTGAGAAAGAAAGGTGGAGATGCTGGGCTTCTACGAGACTACAGGCCTTTGACTGTAACAAGCGTCCTATACCGTGTATTTGCACAGGTATTGAAGCCTGGATGAGTGGGTGGGCAGAGAACAACAACGTGCTCACCGACTTGCAGAACGGGTTCCGAGCTGACCGACGCCTGGAAGACAACCTCTTCGTGCTGATGCAAACCATAGAAATGGCTCGCAAGGAGTCCAGAAACCTGTATGGTTGCTTTCTTGACGTAGCTAAGGCATATGACAGTGTCCCACATGAATCCCTATTCCAGCGGATGGCGGAGGTCGGAATGTCAGAGGTGTGGGTCGGCCTAATGCGACGGCTGTACAAAGATAACTCAGTTATAGCGTGCTTTGACGGAGCCCAGTCCAGACCAGTAATGGTAACACGGGGACTTAAGCAGGGCTGCCCTCTGTCACCCCTGCTATACATGATCTATGTTTCTGGACTGGAACATATGCTCCTAGCATCCGGTATCGGCTTCTCATTCACCCACTTGTACGATGGAATGCCCGTGACTTGGAAGCTGCCGGGTTTAGTTTATGCTGACGACCTGGTCCTGCTAGCCGAAAGCCAACGGACCTGCAACAACTGGTCACCCTCGCTGCGACCCATCTGTATCACCTAGACTGGCCTTCAATGCAAAGAAGTCTGCGGCGTTACAGCTGTCAGGCTCCCATCCTACCGCCAACATATACCTGCCAGGAGGAGATCAGATACAGTGGGCCACTGAATATCGATACCTCGGGGTGGTATTGAGCACCTCCGGTGACTTGTTGGGGGTGCATGAAGAAAAACCTGCGCAAGACTTCGCAGAGAGCAGCAAACGTGCTGCGCCGGAAAAGTCTATGGGGATGCAACCGTTTCCTCCTCATCCGAGACTTGTGGAAGGCTATACACGTCCCAGGCCTCACATTTGCCAATGCCATACTGTGCCTCACTGTGAAAACCAGGCAATGGCTGGAGCGTGGCCAACGGGAGGTGGGCCGTATGGCCCTTGGATGCCACGGGCGTGTCGCCATAGAGGCCATCCAGGGTGACCTAGGATGGTCCACATTTGAGGCGCGCGAGGCGAGAAGTAAGGCTACATACGAAGGACGCCTGCGACTCATGGACGACGAACGGTGGCCCCGGCGACTGTTCAGATATGCGAGCCTTACCGGCACACAAACGCAGTGGTGCAGACGCCTGGGCAACCTGAAAAGAAAGTTCGGCTTCTCTGCAAAACCTGTGATTGAGGACAAGATGTACAAGTGGGCCCATGCCGTGAAGACGCAGGTGTGTGAGGAGGAGACGGGGCAGTGGCGGCGTGCCATGGAAGACAAATCCACCCTGCTCACATACCGCACTCACAAGGCCGACATTGGCATGGAGCCCCTTTACGACAACAGCGGTGGCAGTGCACTCCTTTTTGAGGCACGTGCAGGAGCGCTGCGTACGTTGGGATACCTTCGCAGGTTCGACACATCAGCGGACGTGGCCGGGGCCATATGCCGAATATGCGGCGTTGAGGAGGAGACCACAGAACACCTTGTCCTCCGCTGCGCTGACTTGTGCCCGGGTCACGTAGAGGGCACCACCTTCCCGCTGGCACTGGGATTCCGAAGAGATACGGACAAGAACACAGCGGTGGCCAGAGCGGCCCACGTCACAAAACAAAGATTGGTGCAGTGGTGGCGCAGAACGCGCAGACAATGCCGACGCGCAGACGATGTAGATGATCAATGTAGCCGGTCTGCAAGGTGACACTAGCTGGATGTTGCAAACGTGATAACTCGTTTGTGTGTGTGTGTATATCAGTTTTTTTTCTCTCTCTCCTATCTCTCTGTTCTCTCGACGTCTTTTTTTCCTTTTTCCTTTTTTTTTTCTGGTTAAGGCACTTGAGAGCTGCCTACCCGTTACAAAGGGCAGGACCACAATTCATCATCATCATCATCATCATCATAAAGCGCTAGAAGGTAGCAACATTGGATTTAATTTGTCACACAAACAGGTCGGAGCGATGGTTGAGCAGAAGCTTCCAGGTCTATTTTATGCTGATGATATTGTCTTATTTGCGGACAGTCAAGATGATATACAGCGACTGGCAGATATATGCGGAAGGGAGTGTAAGGCTCTAGGACTAGGATTTAGTGCAACAAAATGTGGATTGATGGTATTCAATGATCACGGAGACCATACGGTCTTAATACAGGGCCAAAAAATACCGAGGGTAAGCGAGTACAAGTACCTCGGAGTATGGGTAAATGAGGGGGATAGATATATGGAGGTACAAGAGAAAGCATCGGTAGCAAAGGGAAAGAGGAATGCTGCAATTATGAAGCACAGAGCTTTATGGGGATACAATAGGTACGAGGTGCTTCGAGGGCTGTGGAAGGGTGTGATGGTTCCGGGGCTTACATTTGGGAACTCAGTGGTGTGCATGAAGTCAGAGGTACAATCAGGATGGATGTAAATCAAAGGACGGTGGGCCGCCTCGCGTTGGGCGCTCACGGGAAGACGACAAATGAGGCGGTAAAGGGTGATATGGGATGGACAGGCTTTGAAGTGAGGGAAGCGCAGAGCAAAATGAGATTCGAAGAGAGGCTGAGGAAAATGAAGGAGAGTAGATGGGCAGAGAAGGTTTTCAGGTATTTGTATAGAAAAAGCGTTGACACGCAGTGGAGAAAAAGAACTAGGAGGCTCACCAGTAAATATACGGCTAGCAGTGCAGGCGATATGGCAACAAGGAGCATTAAGCGGAAGGTCAGAGAGGCGGAGAGGACTTATTGGATGACAGCGATGGAAAAGAAGCCGGCTCTGAGTAACTACCGAAAAGGAAAAAACGAAATAAGGAGGGAAAGGTTTTATGATAATTCAAGGGGAAGCGCTTTACTGTTTGAAGCAAGGTCGGGCTGCCTTAGAACGCGTAGTTATAAAGCGAGATTCAGTAACGAAGAAGAACAATGTACATGCTGCGGGGGAACTAAGGAAACGATGGAACATGTACTGATTGAATGTGGCGATATTCACCCAGGTATACGTGTGGGCACGAGTCTACATGAAGCCTTGGGTTTTAGGGACAACAATGGAAAGCTGAACACGTCCGCGATAGAAATAAGTAAGAGACGGTTAGAGTATTGGTGGCAGAAAAGTAGAGATAAAGTACAAAAATAAATAATTGGGAAAAAAAAGGTCATTCTGCCTTAAGAGCAGAGAGATGGACCGTGAATTTATATTTTTTGGTATAATAACATAGATTTAATCAATGTAGATAAGGCGTTAGGACAACATGAAACAAGGAAGTTTTTTCTTCTTCTCTTTTTTTCGCCTTCGAGCCTGGTGGCAGACATGTCACCGCCCCGTTAAAAGGGGACGCTCATAGCATCCATCCATCCAGTGCGAATAGTTTGCGCAGTTTTGGCGCAGAACAGCGGAGATGTAGCAGGTTTGACGTCTTGGCGCAGTTTGGCGCAATTGGCACAGCTATTACATCACTGTGCTCACTGATCACGGTGATGATGACCTTGTTCAAGAACTGTCAAGAACTTCTTCCACACAAGCACACGGGTTCGTGAAACGTGCGTGCGTTCTCCATCAGAAGGGACATGTATAAGCACTACATATCAGCTTACCGCTTCGCTTCTGGCGTTGGTAATACCCACGTTGCTGTTGGCAGGGTTACCCCACCGTAAACAACTGGTTATATAACACATATGCGGCTCTTCAACATATATGTGTGCGTATAAAATTTATCACATCTTTAGCGTCATTTTGTGACGTGTCGCTTTGTAAAAAAAATTACTCCACAGTCACCTTCCGCCGCATGCTTCGCATAACATCGACTCCCACGGTGCGTGCGGGATCTGCCGAATTTTTTTCTTTATTGCCTCACACAAGTAACTACTACGCCATGAATGCCACACGACGAGGGCGCCTAAAACGACCAAAAATCTACGGTAAAGGGGCCCCGTCACTTTTACGATGGTACTGTGCTGATGGGCCCCGTCACCGTAGTCACTGCTTTAACGATGACGGGGCCCGTCACTATTACCATTTACACTACGGTGACGGGCCCCATCACTTTTACGACGGTACTGCGCTGACGGACCCCGTCCCGTAGTCAGTGCCAAAAGAATAAGTCTTCACTTACCTACGTGGCTTCAAAAAGCTCACGGAGTTTAAATATAACGCTGTGGGCCATCAATGGCAGCGTGGCTTCACAAGGTGCTTCACCAGTATTTGACGTAAACTTCACGTCTTGCAAGAAAAGATCGTATTTAGGTTGTCACGGGGGGTCCAACTTGTTCACTGATGCACGAAACATGCAAAGCCGTAGTGTTTCTTTCTTGCTAACGCGTTAACACTGAGCTAGCACGGCCGAACAAGGCAGCGACTGCATAGGGCGGCCATTTTGTCATATACTAACCCCCTCGAGAGGACACCCTGAATTCCGCTAGGCGGCGCGACAGTCTATGGGCATTGCAAATAGAGTGAAAGCACTCCTTCCGAGGGAGTCAAGCTATCACGTTGAAACAGCTTTAAAATAAAATAATCGAGCACAGAAAATGGCACATTCATACGCGCACACATCCACGCAACCAAAACACGTAAAGCGCTCGCAACCAAAACGCGTACATTAAAGGAGCACTGACATCAAATTTACGCATGTCAAGATTTTGCATCCACGAGTAGTTATCTACCCCCTAGTAGCGATTCGCGACCGAAAATGCAACTGAGGGACGAATACCTATCTGTTTTATTGATTTATATCGCCGGTATCTAGCACGATTGAAAACGCCTGCAAGCCCGCCTTTTTTTTTAGCGCTGGCAGCGCTCCCTCGCGGTCAACTCCAGACCGCGCCCAGTTTACCACTTGTCCACAGAAAGGAGTGACGTGAGGATCAGCTGCTCAGCTAACATTTCGTCTGCTAGGCGCGCACGTTCAGTCATGCCTTGTCACCAGCGTCGCCGTCGTCGCCGTCAAAAGTATCGACTTGTGTTGAAGACGACATCTGGAACTTAGAATCACCGCGATACGCGACGTCGCGAATCATTTTCGCTTCGACCCTTTGCAAAACAGCGATTCAGAAATGGTCGCCGTTCCAAGCAGCAACGAGGAGGTGCGCGGGGACGCGCGCTTGGGCCATACTCGCTGGTGTGTCTCAATTAGCTATATCAGAGAATTGTAGCGTGCACGGCATTCCGGTATACGCAAAGGGGTCTATGGAATATCGGCATAGCGAATGCACACCAGCGGAAAAATAGAATACGATAGGTGTCTACAATAACAATTCTGTGCTTGCCAGGTCTTCTTGCGCCGCCAGATGGCCCCACCTATCCGGCCTCTCACGGTTACGGCTGCAGTAACCCGGTATTACGCCAGCGCAAGGAAGTCCACGACGAACTACCATTCACTATTACGTGTTACTTGTTAGCGATGTTATTTATCTATAGGCTACTCCACTTTGATAGCTTGTGGTCGTGTTGGCGTGTACCGTACGTGTAATGAAACGCCACGCACTTTCCGCGCCTCGACGAGCAGGTCCGCACTACGCAGCGGTTCCCCGACGTGCTGGCACGTAGTCGCTCTGATTGATCTCACTCGCGCTGAGGATCACACGACAAATCAGTCGATACGACACGATGAATCGCAGGCACGGATCGGGAAGCAAGGAGAGCCACTGGCTGTGAGTGAGAGCCGGTGAAAGCGTCGTCTGGCGTCGGCGCCACAACAAATACACTCAGATCGTTCGACGTCATTGTTACTGGCGTATCGTCACTCAGGATGGTATTTGCACCCACCTTTTCAAGTTCTCACGCCAGGGAGGCGCCATATTGAAATGCGCGCCGTCTAACGTGCAAGATTGGCGAAATCGCCATCTTGGGCTGCGCGTACTCGAACCGGCACGCTATTTGTTGGTGTGAGGTCCCTGCTAAAGCCTGTGTTTGCTGATTTTTCGTTTCTTTAAGCTGTTTTGTTTGTATCGTCGCTGCCATTGACTTATTCGTCGCTGTCTGAACCGTTCAGCGGCGCGCATTGCCCGTGCGACGCAAGAATTAGCTCCGCGTCTGCGAACGGCAGTGCTTCGTCGTCGGTACCAGTAGCAGCCAGCGTAGTACCAAGTCGATCACGGCGGCGTGAAGTGTTAATAATCGGTAACTAGAGCGTTCTTGCAGCTGTCTACCGCTTTCCTTTATTGGCGTACTAATGTCTACGGATTATCCATCAGTTTTCAAACCTCCGCGCTCCTCGTTCGCGGCGCGTATTTGGTCTGTAAACTGTAAAACACCGCACAATCCTTCTTCACAGATACAGTTGACCTACATTCACCCCGACGACGTCGAAGACTAGGTCGAGGAGACCTGTGAGTGGCCAGAAATACCGCGAGCGAACATTGTTTATATCTCGTTGAGGCGAATGCTTGGGGTCTTCGCCAGGTGTGCAACTACGAGGCACTGGAGTCGCGCAGCTACGTGCAGTTTGACTGTGTGGTCAGTCGCTGGCGCACATGTGAAGGAAAAAGTCGTGCTGGTGAAGGGGAATGTGACACCGTCGCAAGCCGATCGCGCGGGGGTTTCCGCTAGGCCGTCCGCTGAAGTACGGCGCGCGCAGGCTGCACATGCGTAACCGGGCAAGGCGGAGTTTGCAGCCGTGTCGGCCGCTGTGTTATGGACGATATGAAGTGTGAATCCGCAACATTCTCACGAGTTAGTAGGTGAGTCATCAGTCTTGCGTACCTTTCTTTCCTATCTAGGATGCTGCTTGGGACGTTGTTCTCGTCGTTTTTCTTGCCGCCAACGAAATACCGGGAATAGAGGCGTGACCAGGGCGACACGCGCAAGTTCTTACTATTTAGTGAAGCCACCCACTGCTGCCGCAATTCAGGCGACGAAGGAAAACGATGCAGCGCGAACATGCCACGCTTGCACTCATCGCGTGGCGTACATGCGCTGCGGGACACACGATTGCACCTTAAATATTTCTCTTCCGCTGCTTGTTCGTTCACCCGTACACGACATAGTGATGACCAGATGACTTATGCGAATGCAGTAAGTTTTCTGCCATGGTAGTCACTTCGTATCGGACACAGGCGCATAACACAGTCACACAAACGCGTACCGAAGCAACACACACACAGCACTGGCGCAGCCCAAAGCACGGTAGTTTTTCCGATTTACCGACGCCACCCATTTCTTCTTCTGCAATTCCGGCGACGACGGAAAGTGATACAGCGAGAACATGTCACACTTGCAATCCTCGCGCGGCGTGCTGTGCTGCGGGCACACAAACACGCCTAAAATGTTCCTTTTTCCGCTGATTGTTCGTGCACCCGTGCACGACACAGTGATGGCCACGATCGGTTCTTTGAATACGCACCATTTCGGCCATGACAATCGCTTTTTATCGCAAAGAAGGCCTAATTCGCAAACAACATCCAAGCGTACCAAGCGTACAGATACAACATGCGCAGCCCAAAGCGCGATGGCAACACTGAAAACATACCCTCGAACCCTGCAGCGCACTGGTGCGAGCATGGGTGCGAGGGTGCTCCTGTGAAAAGTTCGTAGGCGGCCGCCATGTTTGGCCGACCGAGGCGCCGCGGTGCGAGCATTTCCTTAGGGGCTGCTGAAGCGCGCTGAACGCGGTGCACCATGTTTGTGGCTCACAGTAGCGGGCGATGGCAGATTCGCAAGCGCTGCAGCCGCTCAATCTTCTCTGAATGTCGGAACATGCATCTTCTTTCATGCCACTACATTTTCGAACGGTGGAATTGTGCCAGGGAGCTTGTGAAACTTCGCGAGAAGGTCAGCAACATCGTCACGAAGGTTTGAACAGTTGCAACACCGTGCAGTTTACCACTCTTCTTTTTTCTTTAGAACTGTATCATATAAATAAACGTCTTAAATTTACGCATGCAAATGGCCAGATTAAATCGAGTGCGCTGCACCTTTTTCTATTTTCCGAAAGGCAGCAGCGACAGATATTTTCGTGCCACGCTACCGTCGGACTTTGTGCTGCGCGATGGCTGTTTTGTGTTCTCTCGCAAAATACAACGAGATTAGGCTATTATGTCAGTTTTTAAGGCAGAATTCTGTAGCTCAGAGTACGTGCGGTTTCTGAGCGATATTACTGCGAAAACATGGCCTGGGCGTAGTGTCCGAAGCCTGTAGCAAAGCTAGTCGCAGCGCGCATATGCCGGCCCCCAAACTCTGTGTTGCTAAAGAGCAGAGTCTGCAAAAAACAACCCGTCGCACAGGTGCTTTGGATCCCGATCAAAACCGACGAAGATTACGTTTGAGTCCGATACTGAATAATTTCGATCCTGACCGAGCGGCGCATACGCGTGCACTTTATCGCGACATGCCTCAGTCAGGATATATACTTGAAACTGCAATGGAAGGATCGCGCCTGCAGTGACAAGATCCCTGTCACACGGGCACTTTCGATCGCAATTGAGCCGGATCAAGATTGATCGCCTCGGCCTTCCTTGCTGTCACAGTAAAACTTCGTTCTTATGAAACCACAGGTATAGACATTCCTCGCGGATGTGAGGTTCAAGATACATATGTTCTATGGACATGAAGTTGCAAAAAGTGAAACTGTTCACTACATCGAGGTATACCTGTGCCTTTTTGAACAAATTTATAGCCAAGGTGGCCGCATTTTGGATGTGGGCAACAAGCTTAAACACCCGTGTGTTGAAATTCCGTGCATGTTAATAACTGAAGCTTGCCTCCAGTCTGTTGCGGGCGCCTGTAACTTGGCTTCGCAGTTTGAGAAAACATGTGGTAAGGTGCATGGATACTGTTTTTCTCATTTCAAAATTCATCGTTGCCGTTCTAATAATTCAGTTTATTTTTTCATCCAGCATGTGTCGTGTTTTACCCCATGCACTTGCCGTGCAGCCATTTGAATGGGTAGAAAATATGGCCTCCTGTGCAAGAGCACCAGCTCACTTATTACTTATTGAAATCAAGGGCCTTGAAAACGTCTAGAATACACGCTGCACAAACACAAGCCTCTCGTGTTCCCGTGAACGTCGCGTCTGTTGCATCAGCCGCTTCCTTTTTCGCTGGTTGTTCGGGCACCCAACGACGGCACAGTGCCACCCGGTCGAATTTTTATACATTGTACTGCCGTTCCGAGTGTGCGACAAGCAACCAGCTGAGACCGCTACTTTCTAACAGCTCTGAAAGCACTGACACAAGCGAACACGCGACGCAAGCACGGCCATTACCTCCCGCTCTCAGCAGCCCCCGCGTCGTCTGCACCACCAGGCGGCGCCTGGTGTCGAGAGTAGCGGCGCGGCTGACACTCGCGCTACGAGGCTAAGAAAAATCTGGTATGGCCTGGTGTGCGACCGATGGCGGCGCTGCGAACGGCGCCTGTATGACGTCAGAGCGGGGATTCGCGCGCTTTCGTCTGCTACGTAGGCCCGGCGCCGCGTTGAAACCACGGTTGTGGTAAATCTCAACAAAAAAGCAGTTCAATTGGTTATCTTGCGTATGGTGGCTACTGACGCTGTTCGAACAACCATGGGACTGCTTTTAACGTTCATTTAGAACTACAACTCTTTGTTCTTTAGAACTGCGGCCGCTTGTCACCGCGGCTAGTGCTGCGCAATGGTGAAGTACTGCTCTGTGTCTCAGTGTACTTCGTCCGCTCGTGAAAAAGGCGTTAGCTTTCACAACTACCCTAAGGACCCAAAGCTGAAGAAGTGCATCGCAAGCTCAGAATGGGAAGCTTTAGCGCCCCACGCCTTCATCGCCTGTGTGCAGCAAGCACTTCGCGGACAGTGACTTCTGCCACCCACCGTACGCGCGACTCTTAGGTAAGCTTGTGACCGTGTTTAAGCGCCCCGCCTATACTTAAGGCGTTTATTGCACGCAGGCTATAAGCATAGGCGACTTACACCAGGTGTGGTGCCGTCCCACAACCTGCCGCGAAGGCCCCTAGACAAGGAGCCGACGACGCGGCCTCCGAATCGCCTCGCAGGAAAGCGCGCCTCGTGAGCTCAGCTGAGCGGCGCAGGATATCTGAGGGGTGGCGTACATACGTATTTTACTTATGAAGGCAAGCGCGCGCCTAGCGGGCTGCTTATCATAATGTCGTAAGCGAAACCTGTTGCCACTGTTTAGTGCACATTCTCTAAAAGTTTTCACCTGAGGCAGTGCAGACGCTTTTTTAAAAGCGGAGTTCTTTAAGCTTTTCGTTAGGCTGCGTGGCGTGAAACTGGACCCATCTTGCTTTTGCCACGTTAATCTCTGTGGCCCTGTGCGTGGTATAATCAGCGATTAACTATTTGTTATATTCTAATACCCATGCGACGGCCCTGTGCGGTATTAATAGGAACTACGACGTAATATCGTTCTC
Source organism: Rhipicephalus sanguineus (assembly GCF_013339695.2). Taxonomy (NCBI): domain Eukaryota; kingdom Metazoa; phylum Arthropoda; class Arachnida; order Ixodida; family Ixodidae; genus Rhipicephalus; species Rhipicephalus sanguineus. The sequence goes on along the minus strand of NC_051178.1, from coordinate 173,344,527 downwards.
ACTGAACCAACATTACGGGACAAACTGCAATCATGGGCATCGGCAGGGGGGTGTGCAACAAGGCGGCACTTGCGCACTTGTTTGCAGGACGAAAGCAGCAGCGGTGATGCGATCTCCGTTGACGGCCTCGACCGCGCATTCAACAACGTGATCTGCGTCGTACACTGCCTCACCCTCGATTAGGCACCGCTACCTTTCGCAAGCTTTATCTACATACTTGTAGATGCCGGAGAAGGGCACGCTTACTGAAATATCGAAAGCACCACCCAAGCTAATCAGTATCGTACGGTGGAAACAAGATAACGAGCGAGAACACTCACACATAGTTTCACTTTCTAACCAGCAATGCGGCCGGTGGTATCGGCGCACTCGTCGACCATCCGGGGGATTTCGTGGCCCTGTCGATTGGGCCGCAACTAAAACAAGTTCAAGATTACACTCGAAAACATTCGTTGCAGGCGTTAGTTGACCGTCGCGAGGCTGTTCGTTCGACAAAGTTCCCGCCTGAAGCAGACGATCCGCATACAGGAGCAGCGGCTGCTGCAGCGCGGTTGAGAGCGGAGCCCCCGCTCTGACGTCACACGCGAGAGGGCGCCACTCCAAGATCTCGAGGCCAATAGCGTGCGTATACGACGACTGAGGCACCGACGTTCCCGTGCGGCACTTGAAGTGCTCAATGCACGATTCTCGCAGTGTAAGTCGAGGACCTGCATAAAATGGTGGGTCGTTCGGTTGCTTTAGGCTTGCGTTTGACACACTGATTGGCAGTCTAGACCAGCAAGTGTTCCCTCGGTTTGTCTCTCTCGCTATCGGTGAGGCATCCAATAAATGTCTGTAAATTTATAACCCCCCCTCCCCCCTTCCTTCGATATTCGTGTATAAGGCACTTCTTGCGACTACATATTCTCACTACTTCAAGGAAATTGCTCAAAGAAATCTGTACTCTATCTGTGGCGTGGTGACCTGGATGGTTCATGGATCCCGTATGGGGAACCGTGCAGTGACCATGCCGGGTTCAGCAATTGAGGCATATGTGACATCGTACGTACGCCAGGCAAGGTTAAAGTGTGTAGACTTGTTCTTTATACCGCTTTGACAGGATTAATAATAGGGAATTTCATTAACTCCACCCTCCTATGAAAGAGAGGATGTACAGTGAAGAAACGCGAACAGCGCGGCATCTACATTCTCTGCTGTTTCGCGTTTCTTTTCCAGCAGTTGTAGCCTGAGTGGTAATAAAAAGCCGCTGGAGCCATCCATGATACAATCAAGAACCGATATAGCATCTTTTAATTGCAACTAATGTCAGAGCATGATGAAAACAGCGTGCCGCGTTGTTCGCGTTTCTTTCCGTCCCCCCGGCACAGCACGCGCGCTGATGTCAACATGGTGCGCTCTGTGAGATCACGTTATTTTTGAACAACGAGAGCACGTATACGTGTATGCGTATAAGTTCTGATTGTACTCAACGGCGGTTTGCTCATCAGTCGTGTGTTCGATAATTATTATTAATATTAATTATTTATTTATTTATTATTATTAGCAGAATGCAGACGTCGTAACTGTCTCGTATCAGCTTCATAACTTATTCGTTAGAAAAAAACACGTGATATATATATATATATATATATATATATATATATATATATATATATATATATATATATATATATATATATATATATATATATATATGACACCGCAATTTAAGTAAACAGAACTGTAACACAAACTGTGCCCTTTCTGACGCCCTGTAAAGGCACTCTTTATAACCACGTTACACGAGCAAGACAGAGCAACAAAGTTTCCCTATTCGAATCCCAGTTCACATAGGAACAAAGCAAAGGGGTTGATATACTGTATAAAGCAGATTGCATGTGAGGCTGCAGACCTTAAGCAGTGCAACGGCAAAGGGCGCTTAAGATAGCCCTCAAACAAACGCACTCGTATAAAAATCCGCAACCGAACTGTACATGTACAATCACGGTATGTAATTAGGTAAAAAACAATCTAAGCCAGTTCCACTCAACGTGAAAGCTGTACGAACTGCGGAACATTTACTCGACTGGGTTTTCCCTTGCGTTTATCTGCTGTTTTCTGTTCTTTTGTTGTGTTTATGTGTGCTGTTTTGTTGTGTTTATGTGCTCTTTTCTGCTTCTTCCTGGCGCTGGCGTTTCAAACGTGCCGCCAGCTCGGCTCATGTGTGTCGAGACCTGCGTGGCGCCAACGCGAGACACTTATTTCGATAACTAACTCGCTGATTATGACAACAGCGCTATTAAGATTTCTCTCCTATGTTTATGAGCCAGTTCGAGACAAAAATCAGGCCGACGAAGGATAATCAGTGCATAGCAGCGTATACGAGCTCGCACGGAGCATGCGACACCACGAAACAGGCGTAAAAACCCTATCTGCATGAACAGCGTGTCACCGTATAAGCTCTTCTCTGGATCTCGAAGGCACATTGGCTCCTAATGGGAACCATTCCGTATATAGGATCCATAGTCAATCGACCTGACGAAGAAGCCAAATGGCGCGAAGAAGCCGAATGATGAGGCTATAAAAATATATATACTTGATCCTATACGGAGCAAATTGCCCGAAAGTGCGCGTTCTTGTACGACCATTACTATAGGTACAAGAAGAACTTGATTTTTTTTTCTTTATCGCGTGCATGAGATATATGGTGCGAAACCTCTTGGTGGAAGCAATTGGTTGGGGCAGATTGCCACAGCTAACGTTGAAACATGGGCCATGCTTGGTATGTGTACAGCGTTTTCGATCGCCTTTTAGGCTCAGAGCCCGATTTCGCTTCGCGCGAGTAGGTCAAAATTGTTCTCAGGGTCTGCTTGTTTGCTTTCTTCGTAGCAGTCGGTGAACCGCTACGAACTTCGTGGAGAGTAGCTGGCTGTCCTGGCGTTCCCTTGTCGAGTAAGTTACTCAACGTATTGTAGTGGAATGCCAGGACAGCTGCGCAGGTTCCATGGACGGTGTGCACCATTCAGAGGATCTGGGTGTTGGATAGAAGTATTAACTGGTCAGCGGCTGTTATAAGCAAGAGACGTTTAGAATATTTGTTGGGAAGAAAGCAGGGATGACATTGATAGAACAGGAGTCGTTACAGGCGTAGATAGTTGCATACAATAAATACAGAAGCCTGTATGAAAACAGAGAGAGCCTGAGAGAGAGAGAGAGAAAGAAAAGCTGAGGTGATAGACTGAGATAGATGGAGTAGCACATCTTCTGGTTACTGCCCCATTTCAATAAGGATGATAATGAAAAGCATCAGCAGCATCGTCGTGATCAGAGGCGGACGCCCCCCCCCCCTCCTTGCCAAAAGGAGGAGGAGGAGGGAGCAATAAACTTTTATTGAAACCAGCAGTTCGGTTGGCTGGGCCTCCCTCGTGGGGACGTCGAGGTCTTGCCTCTCCGCCGCCTCGCGGTCCTGCTGGGTCGCCCAAAGCTGGTCGTCGAGGTGGGCGCTGCGCAGGGCGGTGTGCCATCTCGACGAGAGGGTCTATCGGTGTTTGCATTCCCGCAGCATATGCGGGAGCGAGGTGACCTGGGTTTGCAGATCATACAATTGTGGTTAGGATAAATGTCTAGGTATATTTTGTGGTATCGATGCAGTGAGGGGTACGTGTTTGTCTGTAACAGGCGGAGGGTGGTCGCCTGCGCTCTGTTTAGCTTGTGATGAGGGGTGGGGAAGGTTTTTCTTTCGAGGTAAAATGCTTTTATGATGTCGTTGTAGCGGGTGAGGCGATCGCGTTCCGCGAGTACACCAGCGCTGTCACACTTTTCACTGATCCTACTTAGACCAATTGGTGGGTGCTTGGCTGAACTGTGAATCGAACCCAGTCGGCGGACGCTGTAAACAACAAGAGGAAGCTCCGCCGCGGGAAGCCCCTATAGCCGAGAGGATTCAAAGACAGCGTATCTGTACACTCGCCTTTTGTTCTTCGCGCGGTGACGAGCACTCCCATTCAACCTTCCGTCTCCAACATTGTGTCGCACCCTCTTCCGCTTGCTGAAGCGCGCCCGTTTCCCGGAATGGGGGAGCCGGAGTGGAGAACTAGGCACCAGCACCTCAACCAGCTCCCTCCATCCCTCCGTGTTTAACCGCACAACGAGTAGACCCGGTCCGGACGCGGCAAGCATCGCCTGAATGGCTGGAGCTACTCAGGTCTAAGCGCGCGTACGCGCCTCCTTTTTGTGTTGTCTACGCGGGCCGTTTACGACTAGGCTAGCACAAGGACTTCGCTTTGGCATCGCTTCCTTCCTCTTGTTTCCGGGTTAATTCCGTGGAAGTTGTTTCCTTCCGCCGCGGCGACACGACGAGGACCGGCGTCGCGCCCTCTCCCTCCACCTACCTCCTTCCCACTCGCGCCCTCTTCTTGCAATCGAGAAACGGCAACGCCGAGGTCCGGAAGCTCGCGTTCCTCGAGGGCGCGGTCGCGCCTCGCTTGCTCAGCCCCCGAGCGGAGCCCGCGGTGTCGACTTTTCTTTGTTCGAGTCGCCCACTGCGGGGGCTCCGGAGTCCTCTCATGTTCTTGTATTCACCACTTTTTTTTTTTTCCTTCTCTCTTTCTCGCAAGCCGTGACTGATGAACTGGCGGAAGAGTGCTCCCTACCGAGTCGCAGCTGCTGGCGCCGTCAGGTTGAGCACAACGAAGAGCTCGGGCCACTATGCGGGTCTTTCGGCGTAAGCACGAGTGCTCCGCAGACTAGATCACTAAATCCGCAGCTTCGCAAATAATACCAAGCAGTGTCGCTATTGGGTGGCGCCATATTATGCGCATAAGATTTGCACTGGTTCGCGGTTCGCGCAGCGTCAGTAGAACGCTCACGAATGTGACCGAAACCATCCCCTTTCAGTGGGGAATGGTAACTTTGTTCAGCGAAGACTAATCTGAGCCGTCTTCGGTTGTTGAAGAAGCGCTCTCGACAGTGTACAAGGGTAGAGAGGGAACTATTGCTTCCCTCTCTTTCCTATCTGGTCCGTTCCCCACTGGCACTGTTTAAATCCTTACGAATCTGCTCGGGCTTATGGGTAAGCTAGCTGTGACACTGCTCAGTTAAAGCAGAAAATTAGCAGTAGTATTCCCTCAGTACATTCTATACCAAGACAAGAGTAACGCTATGCCGTTTTCCCACTTGCTAACCCCTATTTAAATTAATCACCAACCTAAATACCGAGAGAATTATTCTTCTCCAACAACGCGCACTAAGTTTAATAACTATCTCGGTCCACAATAACACGTCTCTTTTTCGTGTTCGCAATGTACTGCTAATATTTAAGAAAGAGAAAACTTTCAAGTGTTTTCGGATACATATTTAAGCAGAGACGTTGTACATAATTTGCGTACTGCTGCGTTTGTCGGGCCATTGTGTCGGTCTAACAATGGCCTACAGTTAGTTGATAGCCAAATCATTTCGTTTTGCAACAAGGTCCCTGGAATAATTTAATACGCTAGGATTACCACAAACATTAGAAACCTTAGGAAAATAATTGTGAATATAATAAATTAAAGGCAATTCTGTGTCGTCTGTGTTCAGAGTGGTAGGTTATTGTTTTCTATATCACATTTCCATTAGTATGTATTTCAATATGTGTTAAAAAAGTTGTGCTGACCACATTGTATATTGTAATCTTTTTCGACGAGGAACAGTTTGCTTGCACCTTTGTTTATATGCTATTGTTGCAGTGTTGCTCGTTTATTTGTTTGTATATATTTATTCTATATTTATGTGTTCCGTCTTGCTGCAGCTGCCTGAAGTGCCTAACGAAGAGTGGGCCAAGTCAGGAGACAGACACCCTCCTTTTGCCCCCCTCGTGGGCATTTTGCGAAATGCCCAAATAAATAAATTAAATAAAAAATGAAATTAAGTTGAAGTTATGGCACGAAGAATAAGCGGCAAACATACGTACGAGAACGGACAGCGTCAAGCACTGGTTCGGCGTTGCCATCATCTGAGCTCGTATCATGGAGTATTGAGTAAGCAAAACATCCACACCTTTCGAAAATAGGTGAGATCACCTGTTTGTTTTAAGTATAACATTTAACTATAAATAAGAGCTAGACATTCTGATCATTGCCTACTGAATCGCTGAAACGCGTGGCTGCATCGAGTGGATACAAAATAAAACAGAGAAATTTATAGAACAAAAGAAAAAAAAGAGACAGAGAAAAGATTGCGGAGAGGAAAATGCTAACAAAGGCCGCTGGCGGCCCTGTAGAAACTCAGAACGAGCCAGCACTGGCTCGTAAACTGCGAAAGCGGCTTAGGATAATGTTCTCTCTGAAAGCGCTAGTTTTGTTATAATAGAAATACGACACGCGACTTCTGAGTCGGCGATGTTGCGTGACGGAGTTCTATAGGGCTGAACGAATTGAGGTATATAAGTCAACTTGGGCTTTGTATACAAAGCCCAAGTTGACTTATAGACCTCGATTCGTTGTCTGAGCATTCGGGACTTCATCATCCTTCGTTGTGTAACCATAAGGATCATAACCGCTTCCTGACCCGCCACGGTGGTCTACTGGTTATGGTGCTTGACTGCTGATCCGAATGTCGTGGAATCGAACCCCGGCCGCATTTTCGATGGAGGTGAAAATGCTTGACGCCCGCGTACTTAGATTTAGGTGCACGTTAAAGATGGTCGAAATTTCCAGAGCTCTCCACTGCAACGTCCCTCGTAATCATATTGTGGTTTTGGGACGTTAAACCCCAACAATTATTAATTAATAACCGCTCCCGGTTTAATTTGCCAAAGTCGCTTCGAGCCATCTCCCGCGTGTTCCTTGCGGCAGGGCGTTTATTCCAGCTCGTGTCAAGTGCGGAGGCCTCAGCCCTCAGGTGCCATCGTGCTATCCCGCGGCGCGCTTGACCATATGCTCAAGAGCTTCGCTTAACGTATAAAAATGAACTCTTAGCGTGTAAAGCACCGTAGAACTCCTAATCGAGCACAACGGCCGATGGCAGCTCCTCATTGCTGATCGCTTAACACGAGCCATGAGTGACCTTCATTTAATTGCGCGTAATTAATTATTACATGGATGTTGCAAGTATTATTAACGGTATATAGTAATATCTCACATGACGTAGTAAGTGCAATGTCTAGCACGCTTTCACCAACGGAAGTTAAGGGAATAGATCTCGTACGAACCACCGGTAGAGCTCCTCTGGACGCAAATACCATGACCTCCCATTGGATTCGCTTCTACTGCCTAAACACTTGTAGTTAATAAGTAGTCAAGCATCTGGGGTTCTCCATTCAGCTCGGACCATCTAGTCTAGATAAAGAAGTGCTTCGCTCATTTAAGAAGGCATTATGTATAGTGTTGGTATAGGGCCACGATCCGGCCAGTGATCTTGTTTTCAGGTCCGTCGCAACATTTATTGCGTGAAGGACCGCGCTTAGTAGACGTTTCCAGTAGTGTATGTGGTTATGCTCACCTCCGCGGTGCAGTAAATAAAGTGGAATGCTAACGCACCTCGGTGCCATCTTTACGACGAGGGCCGCACGTGGTCGCGCATAATACCAACAAACTGAGAGAGGCCGCGCATAAAAGACCGGCACCGAGGCTCCTCTACCGCGGCACCACCAGCCCTCGCCGTCAGGCTCTCTTCTTTATTACGGCCCAGATTCCGAACACGTGTCTTTGTGTTTGGACAGCGGATCTTGTCCCGCGCGCCTTTCGTGTCAATCGTCTTCGCCGCAGCGCGCCTGCGCGGGGCTCTTATTTTGGGAGCTAAGGCGCTGCGCGTCGTCGACAGTGTATACGCGTGTGCACGCGCGTCGGTGGTTGACGCTAGCGCGCGTTTGTTCGCGCCGTGAGCCCGCCCGCGGCGCGAGCCGAAGTCGGCGGTCGGCGGCGCTCCTTTGTGATCGCCCTTTATAAACGGAGTTTCGCGAGCCTTATAAACGTTCTTGTCACGCATCAGTAAACACGCGGATGGCGCAGCACGGGTTCGCGAGAATTTCTAGCTTCAGATCGGGGCCCGGTGTTTTTAAAGCGCTCGCCGAAGAACTACAGGAGGAAGCGTGTGATTGACATTGAACACAGTAGGTGATGCCCAGCCGGTGCTCTATTTCGAAATCCCTTCGAGTCAGTTTACAAGCACGAGCTTGAGGCAGTCTGTTCCTGTTTGAAATGGCGATAGGAAGCGCGATGTGATACAAGGACTATTTCTAAGTCCGTACGACTTCATTCTAGCTATCAACTGCTGTATTTTTGCTGCCAACGTCTAGGCAGCACGGTATCCCATGTTTACTACGCGATTAACGTATTCTGATAGGATCGAAACTCAATGATAGTCGTCCTGTTACGTATAGCTAAGTTGATGCTTCAATAAAGGTGTATACTTATTTGAGCAGTGTTGGCACACAGTCACTACGAGCGTGTTGTTTAGTATGTCTGTTCAAAATAACGCGGGCGTCGTGTAATCGAAGCTGAAATTGTACGAGCTGGGATTTTGTGATGCTTTAAGCGATATTTCTCGAAGTCAGGCGTTGCCTACGGGATATCATCAGCACCGATTGTAAAAATGCAAATAAGTCGGCATTGTATCAATATGACATGCCCTCGGCTGCACGTTTACGCGAAAAGATGGGGCTCTTTTTCGTAGTTATTAAGAAAGAGGCAGAAATTACAATAACCTATTAGAAGAAAATGGCTTATTTGTGATGCCAAATATTTCGAACTTCTATGTAGGTTCACTATAGCCTCAGCACTCTGCATTTGCTCGTATGTTCATTAACTTCGGCTTCTTTGTCAACGTGTTTTTTTTTTCAGTTAACTTAATACATTTCGTGCCACCAACACTGATTATTCTAATAACTCTAATGCAACAATTAGAGTTATTGGAATTCGTGTTTCAGTTGCACCTGTTACACGCAGAATCCCCCAGAACTCCGCTGCTTATCCAGTGTCTTCATGATCACGTGATAGATGAAAATGGGAACAAGAAATCCGTACTGATCTCGAAAGGTCATTTTATTCTATTTTGACATTGGTCGGTGACCTGCTTATCAGCTATGGTAATGAGAAGAGTTATGGCTGGGACATTTTTTTACATTGCGATATTTTTTACCGCCACAGTGATGCTAACTGAATTTTCCAAACACCTAGTTTTCATTCGCACATCCTCTCAAAAGACGACTGCTCGACGGGTATAAGACAGCGCAAACAAATGGATACAAGAATTAAACGAACGACAAGGACGCTGCAGCGCTCGTGTCGTTCGTTTCTATTCTTGCGTCCCTGTGGTTGCGTTGCTTTATACCGCTCACTATGCACCGAGTCCAACTAGCTCAATTCGCAGTTCTAAAACCGTTCAACGATCAATCAATGAAATATTACTAGTATTTTTCTAACGCTTAATAGTGTTGATCAGGCGGAGGTGGAGGGCATGAGGTAAGCTTCCAATTGATCGTACTGAAAGAAGGACACGCGCGATCATTGTTTGAGCTTCTTCTCTCATTTTGAAATGGAATCAGCGCGATTTTTTTAAATGGGGACAAAAGTAAACGACACGGACAGGTGCTGGCTTTCAAGTGAAATTTTATTGCCCACGAAATGTATATATGTTACGGGAAATTTTATGAAAACAAACATTAAAGGACGTGACATGATTTCTTGGCATAATCTCATGCTGGCATAATCTCATGGGTTTCAAAAGATCGTACAGCGGTCACATGCTTCCACGCCAGGAGCGTTGAAAGGAGTTCCTGCACAAAAGCGCAACTTCTGCGCGAATGGAAGGCCATCTAAAGACGTTCGCAAGCGGAGCTTTCAGCGTTAATTTAGCGAAAACAACAACAAACAAACTGAATCTTCAGACCTTGCGTTGCGTTGCTGAAAAATGACAAATTAGCGGGGGGGTTTGTTTTTGTTGCTCCCGACAATGCATTCGAGATTGCGAGGCAATATTTTCGTTATGCGGAACGCTAATACCGATTCTAAAATGAATGTCCTAGTGTAGGGTGCGTGGTAACGGTGGTGGTGATGCGGCAAGTATACAGGCGGTCCTGGTGTCCTGGTCGATATTGCCCCCCCCCCCCTATCTCCCCTATCTCCCCTCCTTCCACCTAGCATATCGGTCACCAGGTGACACTTAAACGATCTCTTGCAGAAAAGTTGCAGCGCGAGACACTTATTTGAACACTATCCGCGGTCCTTCTGGGAAGGTGAACATAACCCAGCACACTTCGGGTAACCCCCCCCCCCCTGCCTTCTTCTTTTTTTCTTTTTCATGTTTTCCATAACCCTCCTTCATTCAAGGCAGAAGAGCGCTTCCTGCGTTATTTAGCACTTTGAGAGCGACTCCGATCAAATGAGATTTATTAGCCCTACTTTTCGTAACATATATATACGGTTTCTTCTTCAGTGTGTTTTACTTCGGATCTATCGAAATGTTTAGCTTCCTTGCATTCTTGGATGTTTTCAAGCATCCCGGCGCAACTGGAGGGACCTCCATGGCATTTGCGACAGCCTCAGGATCTCCTCTCATGTCCTTTGCGAAGTTCGACGTACATTGGTAGGCTGCAGAGGAGGCTGAATAGCACACGTATATACTACAGTGAGTGTTAGCCAGCAGATCACAACGCGTGCGCCATAGGCTGGCGTGGACACCAACACCGATGCATGCTGAGGTCATTCCCTGTGCGCTGCGTCGTGAAGCCGAAAGGTGGAAGGGGGCTTTGGGGAGAGGAGAGTTGATTGTTGTGCGGTGCGCGGGGTCCATCGTGGGGGGGGCGGTGGGCGCCCGCGGTCTAGACCTGATGCCGGCCACATCCATCATCATGAGCGCGACAGCGGCGGGCAGGACGTCGCCGCAGTCCGACCTCGGATGTCGGGGTCACTGAACGTGCGCGGGGACGGGCCGTGAAACACGGTTCGCCGCAGAAGGCGCCTCGGGTCACCTTGCCTCCCACGCCACCGTGAGGAGGAGGAGGAGGAGAGGGATGACGGGAAGGGCTCTGTACCGCTGGAAGAGAGCCTGCTTCACTGGGGGCTGCGCCTGGAAGAAAAAAAAAAAAAAAGAAGAAGGAAGCTATCATCGGAAGGCTTTGTTATAGTGGTTAGTTCCGTTTCCCTTAGTCCTTTGTTTATGTATATTCTTTATTAGCTGCAGCGTGGCCATATCACCCCGCCCCCCTTCCTGTTGAGGCAACAACAGCAACTTCTTATTTTTGATAGAACATTAATGACAACCAACAGACAGACAAGTCAAGAGAAGTATGGGGGACGTTATTTGTAGTAATCAAGATATAAATGTGAAGAAACTGAAGTGGACGAAAAGGCAACTTGCCGCCGGCAGGGACCGAACCTGCAACCTTTGAATAGCGCGGTCGATGCTCGACCAGTTGATCTACGGCGGCGGTCGTCAACTCGTACACTTTATCGGGTATATCTGTTTAACAAAGAAAAAAAAACGAGCCCTTAAATTCCCCTTCTTTCGTTCATTAACTTATTTATGAACGAGACTGCGGACAGCCTGTCCAAGTGTGACGCTCAGTAAATGCTGATAAAATATTTTATTTTGACATTAATGTCGATTTTCGCACGGCGCACCTACTGACATTGACACCCTCGTGACTTCAAGCTACGGTGGCCATTCCATAGAAGTATTGAAAGCTTGGCTAGTTGGTGACCGTACTTGAACATTCTGTTGTCCATTCTGGTGACTTGATGCATCAGTATGGCTGCCTGTGATGACGTCACATACCAAAACATCCAATGCGGCCAATCGTGCGTCACCAACGGAGCCACGGAGCGGAGCGGCCGTGGAAACGTCACAATATCTTGCGCGAGCACGTGACGAGAAGCTTATAGTGTGTTGTTACGTCACGGTACAGTAGGAACCGAAAATAGCTTTTAAAAAACATACTGTTATTATTTTTTCAGGGAGCGCTCGCGCTTACCAGTCCAGTTTCTAAGCTTTCGATGGGCTTGGCCTTTCATTTGACGCAGAAAAATGACTACTGAAAATCTTCGCGTCGATCAGTACCCGTTACGATTAGCCTCATTTTAGTACCACCCGAAACTTTGCCGATCTCACGAAGTACGGGTATGTGCCATCACTGAACAAAAAAAAAAAAAAAAAAAAAAAACGAAGTGAGATGAAACTAGCTGCAATTCAACAGAGAGCAAACAAACCGTTTCCGATCCAATCCGATTACAGAAAACCTGGACAGTCCATGGTACCGATTTCTACGGTATTTAACTGAGCAAAACAAGCCATACATGTATGCCAGGCGTTTTTTTTTTTTTTTGTTATCTATTCACTTCTATAATGTATTGTCATATCTACGTTCCACTCGACTTTGCAGAAAGTCTGTTCGTGATAAAGGAGAGATTATATGTCAGCAAGATAAGCTCCAACTGTAACTACCTAAATGCGCTGAATAAAAATTTAGCTACTAACTGTATAAGGCACAAACTGTGAACTTAAGTTCGATATAGTTAAGCTGTCACTAGCTTCGGTGTGTGCCGTGAAATATATTTATTCTTTATTTTAATTGCGAGCACGAAGCCAGGGATTAGTGAACTCCTGCTTCCTCCCCAAAAGTCTATAAATGCAACAGATTTCGAGATCTAAACGCAAAGAATACGTCGACGTAAACTGCAGGCACTCGTGTTCATTTGATCAACACATGCAGCTCGCAAAGCTTACATGAAGGTGAAGATTTTATATGAAGGTGAAGTTTTCCAATCAAAAGGAAAGCACATTCAGTGTTGTTATTTGACACGTATGTGTTCTCACTTGAAGGCCACAGATGATTAATTGAGCGCCATTCATACAACCCCGCGGAACTTAACTTGCCGTAACGATGAATGCCGCCCTCTGTGAACGGGGCCAGCCTGTAGAAGAATCGCTGTCAAGTGATATGAAATCCGCCGAATTTCTGATTAAGTTCATCCATTATCCGGTTTCTATGGCGTTCGCGAATGAATTCGGTCGCGCCGTCAAAGCAATGTGGAATATTACGCCATAATGTCGGACTCCAGCGGGGACCCTGCAAGTCGCGCGCCCAGCAGTAATGAGAGTCCGTTTGTAATTATTCCCGCACTGATTAGATCCTTCGGACGGGGAACGTTGAGAAGTTTTTCAGCGTTCGTGCGCCCGTTTTTAATTAATGCGACCGCGATTTTGAAAGGGCCAGACGTTTCAAAGCTTACACATCGCGGGACAGATTAAAAAGATGATTTGAATCCTCCTCGAGTGGTCATATTTCATACGAGACAGGAAAAACCGAATCATAATCAAGGTTTCTTCGTTTCTGAAAAATCTTGCGCACTATACACAGCCATTGTCTCTCTTATAGGACGACGAATCGCGACCTCGAGCTCTTCAACGACATCTTAGAATTGTTCGATCTATGAGAGACGTCTTCTGGCTTTCTGATGGCCTTTACTCGGTACTTAGTGGCTCGTTTCCCTTTAGAAGTTCGACCGAAACGGTCGAACTTCTTTGCCCCTCGTGTGTGTTTCTTTTTCGTTGGCTATATATACACTTATTTTCCATTTGACTTGCTTTTACACATAGCGCTTGGACTTCCCGCTTGAAACACACGCGTTTCCTGTCAAGATACAGACTACAGAGCCACAGGCATAGGCCGGCAAATTAAAGCTTCTGGTTCTTCGAGATTTCAAATCCCACAAGCGCTTAAATGTATACATTTCATAAGTGTAGAATCTACGAATATTCTACATGCATGAATGCTGGTATTGAGAAAAGCTGTCTCACAGGCAGGTGTGTTGTTTCTTCTTTACATCCCGCATTTCTCGGTTGTTCTTTAGAGGTTTATTTTTTCAAAAATCTATCTCCGAAAACGTCTTAAACTAGAACTTTTTTGCAAGGCAGAATTTTAGCTTACACGGCTGCTGCATCATTAAACTAAGGAAAGACGACCAATGGGAGAGTGCACACACGAACAAAAAGCTGGGGGAGTCTACGCATATGCACCTCAACAGCCATGGGCCACGTGACCCGATCAGAAACGTCACGTATGACGTCATACCAGCGCCGTACAATTCTGAATAGAAACTTCGAGGACGCTTGAGCTTCGCCTTCAAGACTAGAACGCGAAATCGTAATCGGGCTCCGTGCGCATCGCCTTCTCAACTGCTAGCCTAGCTTCACTTTTCGGTGGACACCTGAACCGCTCCGCAAGGAAAGGAACGCCTTTACGCGTAACATTAGCCATTTCAAAGTATCCCACAACGCCAACTGCAAGTACAGTAGCGAAGTGCTGCTGCTGCTGCTTTTGATGATGATGATGATTATTAAATATGTCTGAGCGCATTGTAATGGGTGGGCCTTTGAAACACTCACGCGTTGTGCAATTCACATGTCCTGAAGCCTGTTGCGATTCTGCGCTACTGCCACGCAACATTACATCTCGCATTACGCGACATTCGTCAGGGTTTTTTTGTCCGGAAGCGGTTACAAGCAATCGTGAGGCTACGTAGTAGACCACCTGCTTGGCGTCATTCCGTAACGTTTCGCTCAATATGAAAAATTCACCATCCCGCGCATGCTTCGCATAACATTGATTCCCACGGTACGTGGGATCTGCCGAATTTTTTATTTTCTTTCTTTGCATCTATCTCGATTTCTCGCTCACGGGCAACGCCGATATTTTTTTGCTCTCAACCAACGACGCCGACGCCGGAATTTCACCGGCACCCCGCTATAGGTGTAAAAACCTTTCGGGGGCGCGCGCACATCAGCACAATCGACCCAGAAGAAAAAAAGATGGCCTTCGCCTTCCGAGTCATCTTGCCTAAAGATTTTACGTTACGCCACGTTACGTTGTTAATGCACAAACATGACTAAACATGACTTAAGGTTGGCAGATAAAAGTCACCGGCTTATATTTCCCATAGGGACCCGGTCATCCTAGAACTGTGCGAAATGCAGGCGAAGACATTGAAATGACGTCAAAAAATGTAAATAATATCCACACAACGCGAGCGTTCGCAATCAAACGTAATTTATCATAGTGGAGAAATGTTCGCAAATAAAAACAAACATTCACAAAACTTTCCGGCTTCACGCCAGACGCGCCGGCGCAGCGTCACGGGGAGCGCCACGCCAGTCGTTGGCGCTCGGACCAACGCGCTCAGTAGCAGGCGCCATGCGCAGGGGGGCCGCCGTGCCGCGTGGCGCCCTTAGCTCAGTACGATACGGCAGATAGTGGCGCATCGTACTGGAAGGCGGTATGGGGTGCCTTCCCCCGCTGTCGCGACCGCCGACAGCTCGTCACACACCCGCGGACGCCTTTGGGCTGACGCAGTCTTCGAAGTTAAGCTGTGCGCCAGACCACCTGCGTTTAGAGCCAAGAAAAGCGTACACGATGCGTTAGAGACGTCTGCTGACACCCAGCTGAAAATTAGAGTAGGTAACATAAAACAATCGTTAAAAAGTGTCTGCTCCGCCCACATGCCAGCTTATGGCAAGTGAGCGGAGGACTTGGATGACTCTTGAGCTTATTTCTTCATCTGGACCTACCTCGAAGCTTTTGCTCACGGACAACGCAGATTATTCAATCACAACCAACGACGCCGACGCCGACACCGGAATTTCTGCGAAACGAGCTCTTTAACGCGTTAAAAAAGTGCTTGGAGTTTGAGCGGAATCTATACTAACACGACTGTCTTTCTGGGGTGCGACTCTCTTTAAGAAGCGACTCCCTAGAGGGTGCACTTAGGGCGCTGGGAAGGGAGTAAGTAAACAAGCGGCTGTTGAAATAAGAAAAGGTTAACGGCAGTACAAACGCCTAACTCCACGAGAGAGAACATGATTCCGTTTCAGAGTTGAGCCTTCGATGTTGATGAGCGAACAACCCTCCGATCGAATGTGGCTGTGGGTGAACAACATTATACTACACTAGAAACTGCCATCTCACCTGAGGCGTCTTCAAGCGCTCGAGGGCGCGAACACGGCGGCTCGAAAGCCGACGACCTGGCCCTCGCGTCGCGCGGTCCTACGACGCACCGTCGGCAGTCGCAGGCGCATCACGTCGGTGTCGTCGTGGTCCGGCAGGACCGGGAACCGTCGTCTCGGCGCTCGCCGCGCGGCAGCGTAGCCCGTTCCGCCTCGCCACAGGACGACGACGACGCCGACGACGACAACGACGACCGCGAAGGCAGACGACCGGCTCGAAGATGGAGTCGAGCGCTCGCGTTGTCGAAGTGAGCAATAAAAGTGTTGTAGCCCAGGAGGCGCCCGAGGTCGAGAGGCTGCACGGGCACTCGGAGCTGCGTGGCGTCGTCCTCCGGGCGTCCTCCGGGCACTCGGCTTTCCGTAGCGACCTCGGAGTCTTCGGGACTTGAGAGCTTCTCCAATACTCCGGACAAGATCCACCACGCGGTCGGGTGTGATCTGCGTGCTGACACGACGCCACCCAGGAGTCGCCGGAGGCGGCCCGTCGTCGCGCCTGTGAATAGTACGAATAAGACCATTAATTGTTACGAGCTAACAGTAGCTACATGGCGCTGAAGACGAAGACGTAGAACCACAAAACACAGGACGAGTGCTGCTTTCCGGGTTTTCAGCGCTTCCTCAACCATGCAAATATTCCAACTAGCCCAACTTTCCATTCTACTGCAGAGTTCCTTTCGGAGGGGGGAAGGGAAGGAGCAGGGAGGGGGGGGGGGGTTCCTATTTTCGTCGAGGTGCACGGTTATAACATGACGGCCATTGCGGAAGGAATGAACTTACCGAGAGAGCGTCATGTGGTGATCGTGAAGCCTAGTCAAAAAATTTTAAGGCAGATATAGGCCCTGGTCACATGATAGGCAAACGCTGCTTTTGGTCGGCTCGCTTTGGTCGCGTCTGCTACGGGCAGTGCAGAGGCCTGATCTATACACATGGAGGCAACGCGAGCTGGTCGGGAGAGGTGGCGTCAGACAAGGTTTGGCTTGCCGAGGCTAGCGGAATCATGTGACGCTCCCTCCATGTTTTTTTTTTCTTTTTTTGTCTTCTGCCATGTTGACAGCTAGGCGAACACAGCGGCCATCTTGCGAATCGTTAAAAGCCTGACACCCCCCCCCCCCAAAAAAAAAAGAAAAAAAAAAACGCAACATTAGTCTCGAAACAAGATTTAAGTTCAATGGAATGGTCGCAGCACTCGACGGGAAGGTCACCGGCGCACAAGAAAACGCATTCGCGTTTTCGTATACGCATATTGCAAGCGGCTGCGCTTTTCGAATCCAAACTAACTGTTTTCAAATTGAAGTGAGAAACCGAAGAAGGAATGAAGCTGGAGTCGATTGACATTTCGACTCGGGTCTCTCTCAGAATTTTTGCTAAGTACGTGGGTATCGACAAAATATACCCATGATATATCCGCCGTATAGTGCAAGTTGCAGTGCACTGCTGGGGTGCGTGGGCTTGACAATCGACCACGGCGATCGCACTTCGAAAGCGAAAAGATAAACCCGTGTAGTTATACTTAGGTTCATGCGACAATGAAACCGAAGTTG
Source organism: Rhipicephalus sanguineus (assembly GCF_013339695.2). Lineage (NCBI taxonomy): Eukaryota > Metazoa > Arthropoda > Arachnida > Ixodida > Ixodidae > Rhipicephalus > Rhipicephalus sanguineus. The sequence continues at coordinate 173,327,029 of NC_051178.1, read as the reverse complement.
TCAAAATTAATCCAAATCTCCCTCACTACGGCGTGCCTGAGAAGCATATATTTCGTTTTGATTTATGTCCCTAATATAAACCAGTAAATTCTCACCGTGTTTGCTTCATGAACTTATGAACTCACCGTCTGACTGGCGGTGCCGTAAGTCTGCCCTCTCGACGCGGTGTCACGCGCGGCGTACGCGCGCGGAGACCTCGCACTCGGCGACATCGCATTAATGGACTTGCAATGGCCGGTCGCGGATGATGCAGGGGTAGCCACGTCGGGAAGTCGGGAAGCCGCGGTGGTCGGAGACCAAGCAAATGGCCCGGACCGCATGGTTCACGTCGCCGATCCTCCCGTGCGAACAGTGATCCGGAAGAACTCGACGGCGTTAGGGTCGACCACTTCGCAGACGGCGTGGGCGCGGTTCTCGGAACAGCGGTCGGCGTTCCCCGGGGTCGCCGAAGTTTCGTGCTTTCCGTGTGGGACCTCTGTCAAGTTGAGGTCGCCGACGACGACGACGTAGTCGCAACTGAGTTGAGGGTGGACCTCCGCAATCCTGGATGACTGGCGAAGCTTTCGATCACTTTCCGCGCACCGGCGTCGTGTGTGATGGGCAGTGGTCGCCAGAAATACGTCGATGACGACAGTGACCACGTGGTCACGTGTGAGGTAGACTCGTGCGGCCACGCATCCGCAAGCGTTGGCAGGCCTCAAGATGGTTCTTGTCGCAGTACTGGACGTCTCACGAATGTCGCGCTCAACTTGCGAGGCTCTGCGCCCAGAAACCCAGTAAACGTCGGTGATGACGTGACCACAGGTGGTGTCGGAGTCGCCTCGGACGTTTGCAGTCGCACAGCGGCCTTGTTGGCCTTTTCTGGCTAGCCATTCGATGTTGAGATTGCACTCGAAAGCTCCGTGTTCCATCGCGGGCCGCTGACATCCAAAGATAACCGATGGCGACTCAGGAGTGATTGCAAACGAGGGCAATGAAGACTTCGGTACCATTGCTGGCCGACTGAAGGATGTCCTGCTGCTTCGCTGGACGAAACACGGGACTACCTCTGCGTCCTTGTTGCCCGGACCACGCTTTCAGTCTTTACGGAGGCAGCCTGCAAATGAGTTAAGATTGTGCAGCCAATTAAAAAAAAAGGACAACTGGAAAGATCGGTGCAAGCTCAGCTAAGAAATGTGCGCATGCAATCTGAAGAGAAACCGAACTTCCTAAAACGACGATATGATTATGAGGGACGCCGTAGTGGAGGGCCGTGGAAATTTAGGCCATCTGGTGTTCTCTAACATGCACCTAAATCTAAGTACACGGGCATCAAGCATTCCACGTCGATCGAAATGCTGCGCCACGGCCGGAATTCGATCCCGCGACCTTCGGGACAGCAGTCGAGCACCATAACCACTAGACCAGCGTGAAAGCCGAACGTATACTCGACGTGGACTGCAACAGACCACTGACTCAACTCGGCGGGCCTTCTTTTAATTCTAGTAATGTTAGTAATATTAACCACGCCACCTCAACCTGCGTAGATACATGGATTCATCGAAATATACGTGATAGCTAAACTCTGAATCCCGTCATCAACGACTGCACTCACCTTGGAAGACTCTTCGAATGATGTCCGAGATGTCGACCGGCGAGGTGAGCTCCGAACCTCCACGCCGGACTCCAAGGAAAGACACCTTGGTGAGAGCCGGTAAAGGGCGCCAACACCTCGGGGTCACTTCCAGGAGGTTCGGGGTACGACTACGAACGAAAAGAGAGAATAAAGGTGCGACAGAGCTTCGAAGATCGAATCTGTCGGGAAAAGCAGCAGCAGCAGCTGTGCCAACGTTCCACTGCGCGTGGTTGTCTGTCTCGAGAGTCTCGCGCCGTCACGGTGGCACGAGAATCGAGCCGCGAGAGCTTGATGATGATGATGATAGCTGAACACTGTGGCACGTGCTCGCGTCCGAATCACGCAGCGCATGTTTAGAAAAGTTTAGAGACCACGCGACCTCATCACTGTGGCTACGATTGCGAGAAACGTTCATACCGAACACAACAAGGGCAGAAGGAGGGCCAGAGCCACCAATATATACTCAAGCTAATCCACGAGGAAGAGTGCAAGGCCAGTTTCGTTGATGCGGCGGCTTATGGGGGGCGCACCTTCTCTGTGGCTGTCGTGGACGACAAGAGGCTTATCACAAACTGCGCATCCATACGAACGAACGACCCGGTAATAGCCGAGCAGGTGGCCATCGCATGGGCGATTATTGATACCAACAATGAGGTCATATACAGCGACTCGAGGTCGACAATTAGAGTATTCGATTGCGGTGCAATCTCCGAACAAGACCTGCGCCTACTCCAAAGTGTCGGACCCGACAGGATGAAACACTCTTCGCCAATCTGGTTCCCCGCACATATCGGGCACATATAGCGGGTGTCCCTACGAACCTCAGCGACACGGCCCACACTGCCGCTCGCGCGCTCACCGACCGCGCCGGCATCGGGCTCGACGAGGACGAAGTTTTGGACGGCAGGGACGCGCCCGCTACGTACAATGAAATTACGAAGCACTTTTACCTTGCGCAGAAAGAATACCCTCCTCCTCACTCGAAACTCAGCAGGCCTCAGGCGCTTACGTTTAGATTGCTGCAGACGGAGACATATACCCGAATCTTTGTACACTACATGCAATATACCCTGAGAACTATCCGGATGACGTGTGCCCCGCATGCGGGGAGAAGTCCACATTAGCACACATGCTCTGGGGGTGCGTTCAATCAAGCCCCGATTCCTCCATGGCCAGGTAGGAGGCGGCCATCCTCAGCCCGCTCCTGGCCGACCAGCTTTGGGCTGTCCAGCAGGCCTGCGAAGCGGCCGACAGGATTGGCCTGGCGGTCCCGACGTGGGAGTCGCCCACTGCGTGCTAGGGCGCGTCCCGCAGGACCTTATTAAAGTTATTTCAATCAATCAATCAATCAATCAATCAATCAATCAATCAATCAATCAATCAATCAATCAATCAATCAATCAATCAATCAATCAATCAATCAATCAATCAATCAATCAATCAATCAATCAATCAATCCACCTCAATGAAAGCTGTACTAACTGCGAGGCATCGATACGACTGTGTTTCCCTTCCGTTTATTTTGTGTTTATCTGCTCTTCTTTGCTTTTTTTTGTGTGATTGTATGATATTGACAGAGGAGGTGTTTAAGCTCGGAGAAGCCCCGTTAGTCGCGAGCAGAAGTTATCATCATGAACCGGCACGCGCTCTCTTCGTCATCTTCTTCCTCTTCATAATCTTCTTCATCTTCTGCTTCGCTTCCAGAACACGTGCGCCGATTTGTCCAGCGTGGGATGCGACAACTCATTTGGTGACTCGTTGTACGTTCCGTCTCGTTGGACAGTCTCGCTGTCACGTGATCCATCGGACATTCCTTCGAAATTCGTGGAGCCTGATCAAGATGCCTGTTGCGTAATTTCGCTCAACTATCTGAATGTCAGCGTTACAGACTCAATATTCAGACATCCAACAATGAAACGAAAGGCCACCTGTTACTTCTGGCAGAAGATCTGAAAACTAATCAAGAGTCGTATTAATATAGAAGTTTTCAATGAAACAAACCTTCGTCGGTACCAGAAGCTGATGACAGCATATACCCTTGAAGAGCATTTCAGCATTCGCCCACTATCTTCACTGCCCGGCGCATCACAAATATGCAACAGCTCCCTCTCATCAAATTGCGACGACTCATGTTCCAAAAGGGCTATGCCATTTCTGCAGGAACATCAGCAAGGCGCCGCACTCTTATTGCCACATACATACATCAAGACAAAGAGGACACATCAAGACATCGCCGAAAGGAACGTCGCCACGCCTTACATACAATACTGTGCCATACATACATGAGACAGAACCACAGAAAACCACGAAAGAGGCCAGAACATAACGCAAGAACACAGAAATCGCCCTACAGCCTTGACATCGCACACATACAAAGTGTCTGTGCCAGCCACGACACAGAATCCGACTCGTGCGATATCCGACATACCACAGGGCTCTACATCCCAAGAGCCGTGTCATACAGTGTCGACGCGCCGGGCACATACATGTGGAACACAGCCGTGCCCACCAGAGCTGTGTTTAATATACACTGCTGGACTCTGTTTGGATGTTTTAGTGGTTTTACGGAACTCCCTTGTGCATGGAATTAATACATACATTCTTCGCTTGTCGCTTCTCTTCGCATTTCTTTGTTCTTAATTGTAACGCGCATTCTTCGGGGGAAGGGGGAACGTGTGCACATGAACATGGTAGGAGAACGCAATGAAGAAGTGCGCGCGGTAGAATAAAAGTATGACGTCTGCACCACGCCGCACGCTCACACACACACACTCGTCTGCACGCCTTGCGACATAACCGTAAATGAGCAAGGGTGAGGGGGAAGTTACCACATACGGCGTGCCGACGGAGGGTCGACGGGGTTCACCGCTGCTGCGCAGAATCCCGATGTGACGGACAGTCTCATCGGTCCACAAGGAGTCGGGTCCCGCCTCGGACATGCCGAAACGCTCCTTCAAACGAGCACCGGAAGTGATTTCCGAGAGCTTTCTCGTAATGGGTTCATGATCAATGGCTTTTCGCCGCTCCGGGCTGCCACCTCTGCGGTGCAGCCCTCTCGCGACAGCTCTCCCCCACGAACCCTCCTCAAAACCGTACTAACTATACTGCTCTCCTTTTTTTCTTTTCTCGTACTTATTTTTTGGTATTGCTGTTCTTTTGTGTGTGCTTATATGTGTGCTCAAAGCTTGCTCGCCCACGGTGCCTCGTCTGACAAGCACTCCCTGCAGAGGCTTTCCTTCGCTCGGCTTAAGAGACATGCGGGAATAGGTCCCGCGAGCTTCCGTATACTTTCGTGTTCCCTACTTTCCATTTACTGTCTGAACGGTGAAAAGGTAGCGTGACTCGGCGAGTGCCCCACGTGTGACACTAAGCCCGCCAATTTCCGGCATATTTCGTTCTTTTTGGTCGAAACTTGCACATGTTCTATGCACCCACCCAGACAGCATATCGTTGGGATACAGTGCGGTAGCGCTTGAAGTGCCAAGCCGTCTGAGAGGTTTCCAGTAAAGAACGTTAAGAATTCCCGGAAGCAATAGCCAGAGTGACGTTCGAGAGCCTGGGACCGATTTCAAGAAGTTTTGCTTTCTTTAGTGTTTCTTGCCATTAGCGAGCCGCCTTCGTTAAGTATATATATGTCAGTGGTAAGGATTGGTGAAGCGTTTTATATTACGAACAACTCTAGCGAAGAAGGTTCTTATGAACGCGGACCTCGTTTCCTGGTTTGGGCAGTCTTAATGCCTACAGGTGCCCAGACGTGCGCAGACTGCCATAACAAAGAAAAAAAAAAATCCACGCATCACCACGATGTGAATCATGACGAGTGGGCGAAGCTCTGGGTATCGTATGGGTGAGTAACCGTGTGTTGCCCGAGCGTTGCCCCATATAACGTAAATTGAGTGATATAAAGTGACATAAAGAGTCGACGACAGAGCTAGGTCCTAAGGTCCATAATGTCTACGTTGAAGTCGCCAACTATAGTATAAAGGGTCTGTTCTTGTAGGTGTTTTATATTCTTCTGTCACAATTATGATTGATGTTCGTCTATTGTAAACCTTTTTTTTTTATTCACATACACACGTATATGTTTCGACTATAGCAACTGTTTTCATATACCGTGACAGCGGACAGTGAGAGTCGACGACAAAGCTAGGTCCTAAGGTCCATAATGTGTACGTTGAAGTCGTCGGCTAGTATAAAGGGTTTGTGCTTGCAGGTGTTTTATATAGTTCTGTCACAATTACGATTATATTAGTCTATTGTTCAATCTGATGTTTCGAATTTACACGGTGCTGTGCCGTGAGCACGGACGCCAAACGGACACGGACGGACATCCCCCGCCTTAACGTGCTTTGCCCCTAAAAGATCAGGGGAGGTTTTCAAATTCGGTCGAATGGTACAAGACAGCCTTCGGAGAGAGAGAAAGAGAGAGACAGGGAAAGCAGCAGGTGAGAGGTAGAGATTTAAACAGGTTTATAGTCCGTCGACGGTATACAGACATAACGTTACGATGATAATCAGATATCCAGGGATATTTGCTTTCAAAACTGACAGATATTCTGACTCATCGTATGGAAAAGCAAATGTAAGACACAGGAAAACAAGAAGAAAAAAAAAGGGTAACATAAAAGCGTTCTACTTATTGTACACGTGCTTTTGCACGCCTGCTCTGCCGTTAACCTGCACGATATATCCCCGCCATGCAACTGTATATAGCTCAGCCTTCTGCAATTCTATAAACACTGATAAACTAGTGTTTGTTGACAGTCTAACAGTGCGCTTTTGAACTTGTTCGAGGATTCTTTCAGTAATCTTGCGGTGGGTTCTAAATTGGCCACAGGCATTAATTAGTACTGACGAGCAATTTGCGCGAGAATAGTTTCACCCAACGTTACTAGAACAAACTCAGTTTAAAAGCTCCGCCGGAGAGGCGGTCCGCGTGGCGGTCGTGAGAACTAGTGGCGCTGCAGTCACGTCTAGCTCCCGCGGCTGGCGCTTGTTCTGATCGGCGCCGCCGATGTACGAGCGCACGTCGGTTACACCGTCGTCTGCGCTTTGTTAGCTCGTCATTTTTGCGACTGTTCTTGACCAGGCTTTAGCGTCTTGTACGAAGACACGTGAATGATGTACGAAGTGTAACGAGGGCGAACAGATTCACAGTGCGGTATGCCGACTCGCTTTGCGCCGGGCTGCAAGAACCGCAACGACGACTTCGCTTCACGACACTTCTTCGGACCTCCAAAAGACCCTACGTAATTCAAGCTTTGCATCGCAAAGATAGAAAGCTTACTGCGAAATGCAAGGTCTGTGACGTTCATTTTTGAGAGTGACGACATTGTAAAGCACTATCGTCGTGTCATTGCGGGACAAGAAGTTTTGATCCCACGTGGAAAGTGGGAACTCGCGCCCGGTGCCGTGCCGCGCTTGTTCCCAGCACTTCCACCCCACATTTCAAAGCCAAAATATTCGGGGTTTAGGCGCAACCCCCCCCCCCCCAAAAAAAAAAAAAAAAACGTACGGCGTCCCGCGAAAGCCCAGTGCCCAGTTTGGAGGAGCCGCCAGAAATAGAACAGCAAAACGAAAGGCAGGCGATCACCTATACGCTACCGAGACTGAGAGTTGCATCACACTGACATTCGATCAGTTGTCAGCTGTCGCTATGCCTTCAAAGCAGTGGATTTTCGAGAGCTTTTACGACGAGGTATCGAACAAGATGTGCGGAATATTTTACACTCGCCGGCTCGGGAACGGGCTACTCAGCGCAAACATTTGACACGGTACACATAGAAAAGACGAGGACCAGCGCTGGTCCTCGTCTTTTCTATGTGTACCGTGTCAAATTTTTGCGCTGAGCAGTTTAATAATGGAATACCAACTAGCCCAATCCCACACTTTGCTTCGGGAACGGAGACTTACTTGTGCAAAAGATAATTGTAGTTGACGAGCAGTTTAACTGCGTAGTGAACGGCTACAATACGAAACGCAAACGGCTGTCGTACAGTGTAAGAAGTGCTGCGGGCATGGAACATCTGCTCGGTGAAGTTGAAAAACTGAAGTTGAATACTGACGACTCTTCTAGCGACAGAGTACGCGCGAATAACTGCTCGGTGCTCACATCAGGGCCGATCTGTTCAAATTGTTTAAGGCACCGGAGAAGGATGCGACGTAGAAAGATGAGACACCGAAAATACAACTATCCGCTGAAAAAATTGCTCAGAGACATCTATTCGATGTAATCGCACACTGAGATTTCATTTACAGAGTTCTCGTAAAGTTTTCCGAATGTGGGTTAGTATCCCTTTAACCGTCGCGAAAACGTGTCTTGTAAACAGTGCAAAGCATTGGTGATGTTTTTCGAGAAAGTTTTTTTCAATAAATTGTAGAAAACATGAGTACTGTTTTTCTGGAACGTTTTTGTATCTCGAGTAAGTACGCTTCTTCGTACACTATAAAGGCTTTTACAAACGTGTTGGGTTGTTCTTGGTCTGGATAAGACGGCAGAGGCTAAAATTGTGGTGGTTGTTATAAAAATTACGCTGAAAACCCTCATTCGCTTAGAAACTTCTATGCTTGGAAGTTAAGCGCAATGTAGACAACTCAAATATTGTCCCAGGGTCGTGACGTCGACGAAGGCAGCAGTCAGCAGGTCCGAGATGAAACTCTTTATTTGGCCGAACTTGTGGCCGGGAAACTGAAAGTCAAACTACAGCAATACACTGCTAGTGGCGAACAGAGCGTCGACCGTCGATCAACTGACAAGCGGTCAAGCGCGTCGGCTTTTATACAGGCGCTATCGAACTTTCCAGCGATATCGCTGGTGGCGGCGTTATCTCTCGACAAAGCTGCAACATTCGCGTGCAGCGCGCAATCTCAACAAAACGATCTACTACAATCGCGAAGCTTCTCGAACACTGCTTCGCGGACAGCGTCGAGCGTTGATAACCGTTCTTGCTGGTCAAACCCGAATACATCAAAATAAAACAAGTCGGCGTGGCTTATAGACCGAACATCAATTCTTAGCCAATCAATGAACAACGCACGCGGGCCAATTCATACAGACGACCTTATGCATATCCATCTAAGTATCCACCTAACTAGTACAATAAGAAAGTTGCCGCACAGTTGCCGCGAGCAACTGCGCGGCGGACCGCAGCGTTATGCCGTGGCAGCAGACGACGCGCCGATAGTGGCGCAAGACGGAACTGCAGCGCCGCTAGTTCTCGCGACCGCCGTTCGGACCACCCTCCTCCGCTGGCGGAGATACGGAGCTTTGAAACTGAGTTTGTTCTAGTAACGTTGGTTTCACCTACTTTGTTCCCAGCGCACATTGTGTTACGTTTTACGAATCCCATAGTGTTTCGTAAGATGGTGAATTGATGTTGCTGGCCTGAAAGCAGCAAGACAGGGTTATGTCTCGTTGATACCAAAGGTATCTTCCGATAAATGTTTGTTCGCGCCAAACGTACGGCCCGACTATGCGCTTTCCGGCGACCCATGCAAGAGCTGCCTGGAAAGCGCCTATCAACTTTAGAGCAGTGGAGTAGACAGCGACCGTTTTGTGGGGGCGTAACTTTGATTCAAGAGTAGAAGTTTGAGATTGGGCTAGTTGGTAATCCATCTTCACAATCAGCGCAAGAACGGACAAGGGGCAAGAAAAGGAACATAGACGAGCGCTGTCTTCCAACTGAGGGTTTATTGAAAAAACGCACATGTATATATGTCATCATACCACGTCACGTGAGCGCTCACAAAATCGCGTAACTGTCGTGAACAGGTTAAGCAGAAGCGATTCGGCGGACATGAAGAAATACATAATGAATGCGCAGAAAGGCCACTGCAAAACATATCAGTGGTGTGGACCGTTGTTTACGCTGTCAAGAAAAGCCATCTCTTTTGGGGTCAAGGCAACTGAGGGCTTGCTGACGCGGTTACCTTTGGCAATTGTCGAGGCCTCAATGATCACTCTGGTTTGATCATTTGCATGTTTGGCATGTTTGGCATGTTTGGCATCTATCTATCTATCTATCTATCTATCTATCTATCTATCTATCTATCTATCTATCTATCTATCTATCTATCTATCTATCTATCTATCTATCTATCTATCTATCTATCTATCTATCTATCTATCTATCTATCTATCTATCTATCTATCTATCTATCTATCTATCTATCTATCTATCTATCTATCTATCTATCTATCTATCTATCTATCTATCTATCTATCTATCTATCTATCACAAGAAGTGTGGTCTCCGGATGGAGGAATGCTCTGCATAATGCCGGAGAGGAGCTAATCTCGTCGCTTATTCTGTCATATCTGTCGCGCGACTAATGTTATATTTCAGCGGATACCCAGGCCACCAAGCGCCACTAATTGCGACGACATATCGCTCCACGGTGTCGCTTCGCTTGCCCCTTGCCACAGAGCTTCGCAACCGCAGCGCTTCGAGCGTACCCGGACCCCGGCTGCGCCGCGCAGCTGCCGTCGTCTTTCGTCGTCGCCGTCGTCGTCTTCGCTGCGGTGGTGCGCAGTTCCGCGAACGCGGGGCCGCTACGCCGACGACGCCGCGGGAGGCAGCTAGGGCGCGCCGCATCGCGACAGCACGAAGCTCGCAGTGGAGGAGAGAGGCCGATTTATGGCCACCACTGCGAGCCTGACAGCTGCCGCTGCGACATGAGCGCGTGGCTTCTTCGCTCGCCTCCGGAGCTCGTCTTCAGCTTTTGGAAGCTCGTAGCGGCCGACCAATGACACGGATGTTCGGAACATGCGCTCCGGCTTCAACCTTTGGTTGAGTCTGACAACGAGGCAATCTGAATCTGCAGGTCCTATCACCGACCACGTACGTCAATGATATGTCAAGCATCACGCGGGGTTGCCTGAAGTTTTCTCTTACTAACAACTCTTTAGCTTGGGAGCTTTCCGTGAATACGCGCCCTGAAGCCGCACTCACAGAGCCAATCTCAATCGTTTGAGTGCTATTTGTCCGACTATATTCGCTAATATGTTCAGTATCAAGAGTGAGTGGAGTATTTTCCTTGAACTATTCTATCATCATCATCGTCATAATCTTGTTTTACGCCCACAGCTAGGCGAAGTCCTCTCCTAATGACCTCCAACCCACCCTGTCCGACGTGACCTAATTACATTTTATTCCTCCAAATTTCTTAATTTTGTCGCTCAACCTAACCCTTTGGCATCCTCGGCCGTGCTTTCCATCTCTTGGTATCCATTCCGATGTTCTGACTGATCGTCTGTTATCTGCACTTCTCACGACGTGACCTGCACAGGGCGATTTCTTCTTTTTAATATCTACTCTAGGACATCGGTTACGCCTGTTTGTTCCCTGATGTACTCTGCTGAATTCCTATCTGATAAGGTTACGCCTACCATTTTTCGTTGCATTGCACGTTTGGAGGTCCTTAGCTTCTTTTCGGGTTTATTTGTTAGTATGCAGGTTTCTGCTCCAAATAAGAGGCTTTGGTGAATGCGGGCCCCGTTTTATTATGTCTCAAGTGAGGCAGCGCATGCACTGCATCTTTCTATGGAATATTCCTCAAGAATGATATTGATAGGCGACCGGAGATTACTTTAAGAGGCCTTCATCGGGAGACTGACGTAAAGTAATTTGGTGATAGATGCGCGGGCATGTGATTTCTATGAAGAATATGCAGTTACGCTATTTAATATGCCGTGTGCCTGCGATCATCCCAGCTCATCGCCTGCATTTAGAGGCGCGAGTGCAAAGCTTGATGACATATTTTTCTTCGCGTCTCGTCTTAGATATGTAGCGTATCGATGCCACTCCGATGTGGAACGTCTGAGAATCAACGTTTTAACGAAATCTCGAATGTGCCTCACGAAGGCGCCCAGAACTGCGCACCTGTCTCTCAAGTATCGTCGCGATCTTCGTAAACGATGTAGACATCCTCCTTCTTTTTCTTTGTAATTCCAGTGAAAAAAAAAGTACAGTCAGTGAACATAGGCGCAGACAACCGATTCAGCTAGGGAGAAGAACCCAGGACATCAAAAGTTCAGCGGCGGAAGTCGGGTGTCGGCTGCACTTTGACAAAAAATGCCTTGCCTAAAATTTCGTTAAAAAAAAAGAGAGAGAGTAGAGGGAGATTAGGATCGTGATGCGAGCTTGATGCGTGCCTATATGAAGGTCACGCTAGTGAACGTGGCAGAACGATCATAACGGTGGGAAAAAAACAAGGGCTTTCGTTTGTGTATACACTGCCCGGACTCATGGATGCATGAAGTGCGTTGCCCCAGTTCTCTTGCCATGCATTTTTTTTTTTTTACGTCGAATGCCCAAAAGCGTTAAAGAGGGCGGATGGAGTATTCCACGAGAAAGAATACGATAGAAGCCCCGCACGTAAAAAAGAAAATTAAGGCTGTGTTAGGAAGCGTAAGACGCGATGAACTTTTTACGATGATGTTGATAACATCGTCATGAGGGCTGCAGTCTGCCGGGGCTTGTGGCCAACACAGTCCCCATCAAAGCTGACACACCACGATAAGTTTTCCAAAAAAATGTAGATAAATTGAGAATAGAAAAATGATAAAATCAAGCATTGTAAAGAACTTCGCCATAGAATGATCGAATTCAATATGTGCAGCAGGCCGAGCGAGTAGCTCTCACCGATTGCATGCATACATATGCGATTAACGAAGTACTGTGCATGCTTCAAAACGAAAATATTTTGATCGGGGTACACAGTTCCGCAGGGGATTTTATTTACCTAGCGAGTGTAATGCATATCTGCGTACCTCAGAGCAGATTATTGATCTCTGCATCTATTTACCCGTAAATAAGAAGTTGCATTCTGAGCACCTTACCGTGGTCACGTTAATAATAATTGTTGGGGTTTTACCTTCCAAAACCACGATGTGATTATGAAGGACGCCGTAGTAAAGGACTCTGGAAATTTCGACAACCTGGTGTTCTTTACCGTGCACCTGAATCTAAGTACACGGTCCTCAGGCATTTTCGCCTCCACCCAAAAACAGTGGTCATGTTGGCGTTGGGAAAATATCGCGACAATTCAGTGTTTCCCGAATCACTACATTAATTCACATGTCACCGAGGGCAACATCCCTGCCGTAGCGACCGTTTAAATGGATTTTATTTGCCAGCTTTTCTACTTTAACAATATCTAAATTAAATGGTTTAACATGTGGCCTCAAAGCAGCACGTGGTAACTGTGAGAGACTTCGTATTGCGGAAAATTTTGTAACCATGAGGTTCTTCGCGCGCACATGAATTTAGGCCGGCCAGCTTTATCAACAGTCACGCGTCGTCGGAATACGGCTACCGCAGCAGGAAATCTGATCCACGATGTCGCGCTCAGGGGAGCGACAAAGCCACGGTGCATCCCTCGCAAGTATAGCAACAATTAATATTGATTTTTTCCCCTAATTGCTGTATGCCTGTTTCTCACAGTTAGCTCGACTGCTTTCCTTACGAAACTATTGTCCAGAAAAAGCAACCGAGCTAGGAGTCGAAAGATAAACTGAAACCACTGGCACAGAACCTTGTTGGCTGCGAGGGCCCCATTCGTCACAAGTCGCTGAAACCATATCTTTTTCCGGAGACATTCGATGGCCAGTAGCACGGAGTATTTTTTTTATTCTGCATTCGCACGTATACATTACTTTTCAAGCAGTGTGCAAATTTATCAAACTTAATCGAGATTGCACAACGCCATTCGTATTTACTGTTGCGTTTATACAACACGATTGCGCTATCCTTTCGTACAAACATCGCCGACCTGGGGTGCCAGGCTTTGTAAGAACTCAAAAAGTATTTTTTACATTTATAAAACGCGGCGGCAAGCGGACGATTCTGTCGATGCACCGACAGTGGCGAGACGGCGCATTCCAAAATCCCGTGAAATAGAAAACGAGTAACAAATGAAACGCGCACAAAGTAAAACCATTGATTGTGGATCTCCTTAGAAGTCCGTAGGCTTGTCTATATACTACGGTGTAAAAGCTTGTATCTAAATTGCCGCAATACGGAAAGGCCACGAGCTAGTTGTTACTGGTTAATACTTGTGTATTAAAAGCGCTAACACGACAGGGACAACAAAGGGCACAACACGAGCGCTTACTCACAACTGAAGGCTATATTGCATGATAAGAAAACATAAAAAAACCTGATACTCGCGTACTACCCGCACATGCGCACCCCTTAGTCAAAGCAAACACGAGAGAGAGAGAGAAGAAACAACTTTTATTGAAACGGCAAGTGTCAGAGGAGTTTACCTCCCATCCCTTAGATGGAAAGATATAGGAGTGCGCTCCCCGCTCCGCTGCAGACAGAAATTTCATTCAAACAACGTGATCACACGACACGTGAACTTGCAGGAGCTTTCCATATTAACACTAGGGCGTCCATCTGCATCAGTCACCCATCTTTGGCCATATATATATATATCTGCCAAAGAAGTAACACTGCTCGAGGAGAGGAGATAGTTGGAGGCCGAGCGCATGCTATGTATCTTCTGTGTGTTGCTTTGCCTAACGGTGCGCATGTGCGGGTAATACGCGAGGATCAAGTTTGGGCATATATTTTCTTACGGTGCAATGAAGCCTTCGCTTGTGAGTATAGCGCTCGTGTTGTGCCCTTTCTTGTCCCTGCCGCGTTAGCTCTTTTAATGTATACACAAGTCTAAATTGTCGCGCGGTTATTAAAGGATGGTCGGTTTATGGGGTTTAACGATCCGCACCGACTCAGGCTACATGAGAGACGCTGTAGTGGAGGACTCCGGATACTTTCCTCCACCTGGGCTTCCTTAACCTACACTGAAGTCGCAACGTATACACACGGACCTCTATAGCATTTCGCCTCAGTCTAAATGCGACTTCCGCGGCCGGGATCGGACCAGCGTCTTTCGGTTCAGTAGCCGAATACCGTATACCCACTGGGCCACCGCGGGTTATTAAAGGGTGAAAACACAGGAAGTGGCTGTGTTGCTCGAGTTTATCTAATGACGAACTCCGAGATAAGAAGGCACACCTATATAAAGCACCATATTATCCGCGCGAAACGGTACTGCTTTTATCGGGCTGTAACTCCGTGAGGCAAAATTTGAGTAATGGGAGAGACGGTTTTGGGTGGTGTCGGTGCTCGCTGTCTCGCGTAAACACAGTGTACTGCCTTCCTAGAACCTAGGACCTCTAAAAAACTGTCTCGTATCTCCCCCTCCTTCCAAAAGATCATCAGCGTGCGTCCTGTGTATATACACTGGTAAAACACACGCGCATATCTATCTATGTACGGGCTGCTATACACAGAGCCTCGCCTTCGAGGCTCGCGAGCAGCGACGGACAGTATCGTTATCGCAAAAAAGGATCGCGAGGGCTATTCATTTCCCTGAACCTCGCTCGGGCTTCGCTGCCGCGCGAGCTCAGCGATGTCTTGTACCGATAAGGGCTTGACTGAAAGACGTCGCCATTCCCTGGAAACACTGTCCGTACATGATCTAGCTCCCGGTGCGCTGATAGCTGTATACCCTAAACGATTTTTTTTTTTCGAACGTGGGTGTAGGCACGCGGGCATCACCTCTCAGGGAGTGAGGAAACACGGTTCATCGAGCGTGACCCCGCAGTGTTCCCGCGGTCTTGCCTCGAACTCCACGACGCCATTGACGTGCCTGGAATCTCCGGCACGGCGATGTCAACGTCAATCTCTTCGCGATGGAACTCTTCGGACAAGACGGAGAAGCAAGCAAGCCCGAGAAATGGTGGGAGAGGACATTTCGAGAACCCCGCGTGAAAGCGCCGTCCTTGTCGGCTCCCGCGCGCGCACTAATGAAGCCGCGTAGAGCACCCAGGTCACGAGCCGGGTCGGCATGTAAAACTATGCTTGGCGTGTATGTTCGTGGCCGGCGACAGCAACACACGTCCGATGCTGCAGAGAGCCTATATGCGCTGGCAACTGTGTGCGTCTGTGTTTCCGTGGCAAGCCGGAAGCGGTGTGACGTCTGCGGTGTGCATTACCCAAGCACGAGTACTCTATATGACCAATGGAATTCAAAGCTTCGTTAGGTATTCGTGTTACCATACGAGAGAACAAGCCCACGTTGGTACAGACACATGCGAAGATGTCAATGTTAAACGTATGCATGGCTCTTCTGACAGTATAATAGTGCCGCCCGTTTGAAGGTAGGGACAGTTTTGACGGGAACGTTGAGGAAAAGGAAATGCTTCAGTTTCTCACAGCTTGTTAGGGGAGGCGCTTCGTGAATGAAGGCGTAAGAGCACCCCGCCCCCCACATGACGTATGCTCTTTGAGGTTGCCGCGATGTACGCGCTCTGTGCTTGTGATAGCGCACAGCCCCGTGCGCATCTTCCGGTGCAAACGGCGGTGAATGCGGGAGAACCGAGGTTTGCTTTCGGCATCGTGGCACAGGTCAGTGAACCATTTGTGGAGATTGAGCTAGCCTTCGTTACGCGATGTCGCCCGCGACAAAGGGGAAGGAAGCTGAGGTAATGTTTTATTAGCCCTCGAAAAGTGGTCGGCTTTTCTCTCAGTGTAAATGTAATATACAGTGCTTAGGGGCATGCGGGATGCAGTAAAATAATGGAACTTGAACTAACTTCCCACAACGGATAGATAAATGCGCCGTGGGCGCAGTGAGGTGGGACATTAGTGATAAGGGACATTAGTGACATTAGAGGTGGGACATTAGTGGAGTCATTAGTGATTTTTGTGATTGGCTTTGCAGGTTTTGCTGATGTTGGCCTAGGTGGGCATCGGGACTGGCTGAAGTTTTCTTTTGCAAACTGTATCTTACGTCGCAAACACGCAAACACGCAAACACGCACGCACGCACGCACACACGCACACGCACGCACACGCACACGCGCGCACACACACACACACACACACACACACACACACACACACACACACACACACACACACACACACACACACACACACACACACACACACACACACACACACACACACACACACACACACACACACACACACACAAACACACGCGCGCGCGATGAATATATGGGAAACCAACACTTACACAAACTGAAGGATCGGAAGGGATGAGAGCTGATTACAACTATGGGAGGCGAGTGCGTTGATGGCGCTGAAACGCTTGGCAACAGTAGTGCAGCCAGAAATTTTTTTCGGGGCGGGGGGGTTCAACCATACTTTACGTATGTTCATGCGTACGTTTGTATGTGTGCGTGTATACATACACATGCAAAATTGAGAAAAACCGGGGGGGGGGGGGGGGGGGGGGTGTTAAGGGCGGCTCGCACTGATTAAAAAAAGAAACCTTCCCGCATCGTGTGGGTATTTTCTGCCTGTTTCATGAGGACCAACGCAAAAGTAGGGCAGGTGCCGTCAATGAAAGAACCAGAGAGAATCGAGGTTTGCTTCATTGATGTTCTTCATTGAAATATGCGTCAACGTCATTTTGCTCGACATAATCTCGTGACTGACTGATGCGGTGAATATAACGCTCTCAGTTTCCTTTCATACATACATGTTTGATGCCCACCCTCACGTAGTACGTATATACGTACATACATACGTATACGTGGGGATGGAAAGAAACGCGAACATAGTGGCATCTACATACTCTGCTGTTGTTCAGGCGGTTGTAGCCTGGATGGTAATAAAAAGCCACTAGAGTCATCTTTGATACAATCAAGAACCATTCTACGGCATCTTTTTATTGCCACTAAGGTCACAGCGTGATGAAAACAGCACGCCGCGCTGTTCTCGTTTCTTTCCATCCCGCCTGTACATACATACCAGGGCTGGGCAGTATCTCAATACAAGGCTATCGCGATAGTATTTCAGAGATATTTTTGAGTATCTGTATTTCTCTATCGAGATGCATTTGACAAATATATTTGTATTTCAGTAGGGAATTACTTTTACGATGTATCGTTTGTATCGCAATACTATGCAGGACACGGGTATCTCATATTTTTCTTTTTTGTCGGAAATGAGTTGAGGCGTGCTTCCAAGTGGAGAATGATGGTTGTTTTTTTCTTTCTGCGCCAAGACAAGCAAACGCTCGCCGCCGGTCGCCAACAGAAAGGGCGGCGATGGTGTCCCCTCAGGCACAGAATGGCCCGTGTGGTAAAGCGCTCTGCCGCAGACGGCAGAATCGCGGAGGCAGTGTTGTCGGCCTCTGCCGACGAAAGTCGCTCTCTCTCAAGGCCAGTGCAGCACGCCTAATTTTTTTTCGGGTGGCAAGCCATTACTTCGTGACCCCCGCGCGGATTCCACCTTGGAACAGAGGCTTTGCAATGCGTTGCGTGCGCTTATAGTTCTCAAAGCGGCGGCACTTCCAAAAGCAGTTCTCGTAGTCGCGGCGGAAGTGACTAGAAGGTGGCTATCTTTGTCGCGGTTTCAGTCACCTCTGAAACTTATCAGGGTGCGTTCCTAATTGATTACAAGCGCG
Organism: Rhipicephalus sanguineus; assembly: GCF_013339695.2. Lineage (NCBI taxonomy): Eukaryota > Metazoa > Arthropoda > Arachnida > Ixodida > Ixodidae > Rhipicephalus > Rhipicephalus sanguineus. The sequence goes on along the minus strand of NC_051178.1, from coordinate 173,308,965 downwards.
AAACGGTCTTTTGTGGTACCAGGCTGCCCCACCGCCGGAGCCGACTTCGCCTGTGGCGGCTTGCTGAAATGGGTGCTGGTATACCGTCGGTGGTGGTGATAGCTTTATTGAAGAGTGACCCTTTCGGCCTAGGCGACGAGTGCTTGCTGTAGTTTCTGATGGGGCGCTTTGAGCAGCTGTCCCCGTTTCCACGTCTGCTTAGAGAGCTGGTAGGAGCGACTAGGGTGGGCTTAAACCTTCCCACCCCAAAGAACGTGATTTTAGGAAGTCAATGTTTGAATTGTGCAGTTTTGACATATAGGGCTCCATTGCGCCTAGGTATTGTGGCCGGCCTATATATATGGGCAGCGGAATCCTCAGCCGTCTGACCTGGCGCCGACCGGGCCAGACGGCTGAGGATTCCGAAGATGGGGTCCGACTTCGGCTTCTGAACGGTCAGAACAACCCACGTGAGGGCTGAAGTGTTTCCGTATCTAGATGACCCGAGAAGAGATATCGCCCCGATGCAGGACTATCCGGCTGTGAAGGCGGTATTTATTCACTATAACACGAATTTGTGCTCGTCTTCAGCGGTAGAGAAACTTTTATTGCGATAACAATTATATGGACAGTCTCGGCTGGTTTTTGCCGTCGCCGCCGTCATGCTGCGTATATGTATAAGTATATATATACATATATATATATATAAAGTCCCAAAGAAAAAGAATTCCGAAAGAAGCTTCCGAAGCGCGGAATCGAACCAGCGACCTCTCGATCCGCAGCGCGTGGCTCTAGCTACTATGCCACAGAACGCAGATCCTTCATGTAGCTAACGGTGAGCGTTATATACACACCCTTTACCACAGGACTCAGAGACGGCAGGCGCTTATAAGCGTTTCTTCATTCCCCTGTGAAAATCGGACGCCGCAAGAGAACTTCGTGTGCTAGCTCGTCGCATAACGTTGGACTTGTGGAAGTCATCGACATTTACAAGTGCACGGCTGCATGCCTTGGACCCTGATCTTGAATTACGCATCCCGTCCACCTTATCACGACGTGACTCTACCCTGCTGGTCCGTCTATGGCTTGGAGTGGCCTTCTCAAATGCCTATTCGTATATTATTGGAATGGCTGAGAGCCCGTCGTGTGAAGTCTGCGGGTGCAGCGAAACAGTCGCGCACCTCCTCTGTGAGTGCACCCGCTTCAACTCCGAAAGAGCGGCCCTCTCAGCCGCATTAGGCCAGCTGGACAACCGCCCTCTCACGGAGAACAAAATCCTAGGGCCCTGGCCTACCCGGTCTTCAGCACGAGCCGCTCTGAAGGCGTTGTTGCGGTTTCTCCAAGCAACCGGATTCAATGTCAAACTTTGACTGCTGGAAGAAAATGTTGCTGTGTAGTACTTGGACTGCGGTTATGACTTCGTTTTTTTGTTGTTGTCCCGTGCTGTCGTCACAAACTCTTCTTCTGTTTCATTCTTTTACATCCCCTTTCCCCTTCTCACGTGCAGGGTAGCAAGCCGGAGACTGCTTCTGGTTAACCTCCCTGTCTTTCCTTTCTCCCTCTTCTCTCTCTCTCTCTCCATTACCAGCGAGATGGCGCTAGGAGCGCAACGGGTGCACTTAAAGGCGTCGGCCAGCTCGCTCGCTTCTTTTAATATTTGCGCAGGGAGAACCTTGCCCTTGCGCTGACGGCTCGCGCGGTAGTAGCTGCCGGGAAGTGATGGATGCGCGGTAGTTGCAGCAACCTCGGTTGCAGCGCGTCCATCACGGGCCTCTTTTCTTGCTATCGCATTCTTTGCTTCGCCCTTGCGGCGAAACTGTGACTTTTTTTTTCATGCGCGAGTCTTGTGCTGAGGCCGAACCGACGCTGTAGAAGACAGCCTATTTGAGAAGCTCACACAGCAACCTTCTCAGCAAAGCAGATCTTATGTGCAAAATAAATTTATTCTTTTCCTAAGTTCACTGGTGTTCATTAGTGATTCGAGTGATTTGCTTAAACTATGCTATTTCTAGCATAGGTAATTTTTTTTTCACCAACTATGTTGATTTCGGTGTCCAATGCTTGTTACTGTTACTGTTGCTTGAAATAGTGTACATTTTTATTGCAATCGATACGTAATTATGTACAAAGTACATAATTATTTTTAATTATGTACTTTGTACCACCCCCCGCTCCGTAATGTCTTAATGGCGCTGAGGGTACTGTAATAAATAAATAAATGAACTGAATGTTTCAATGCGCTGCAACTTTATTTACAACTATGCTGCACTTATAAATGACTTTGCGGAGCATGAGCACCATTGAAATAAAAAAAAATAGTCCAGTATCTGTACTGCTGTATCTGTATTTCGGAATACTTTTTTCGTCTTATTGCAAAAGTATCTCCGAAATATCCCGTTACGTTAAAGGCAAATGCATCTCAGTATCTGTATTTTAGGCGTGCAGTCCGTGTATTTCGATATATGTATCAGTGTGGCGGAGTTGCCACTCCGGAATTGGAATGACTCCGGAATCATTCCACATTTTCGCGACCCCGGTATAGAATGGGAATGGAATGGGGACAACGCTTGGAGAAATGGAATGGGAATGGAATTACGTTTTTTTTTCCCCGAAAATAGAGCACGTTTTCGTCTACACGCTGTTTTTCAAACTTCAAATATTAGAAAGTCAGAGCCTCGAATTTAACATTAAAACAGTATTTTTAAAATGGCTTGGCTGATTCACGAGCGTTCATATTCATATTCATGACCGCTCCAGATGCTACTTTTGTCAGCTTAAAAATACGCTATGTCGTCATTTTAGCTTTAACACATTTAGGCTTAAACAATTTTAAAACATCACCATTCGTTCAGTCATGCTGACCGTGCGAAAAATTCGGCAGATCCCACACGTTGTGGGAAGAGGTTTCATACGAAGCAGTGAGCCAGTACTTCTACGCTGTATTTTATGGCTTTGAGCCAAGCGTTACGAGGTGGATCGACGCGTTTTTGTAAGTGTATAGTAGCTCAGTGCACATCGTGTCCTTAGCAGGCACGTCGACATAACTGGCGTTTAGAGGGTAACTTATGGTGCGACGTAACGTCAGCCCTCACGTTAGAGTACATATGTCAGTATTAACGAAACTAAGTGCACTTTATGGTGAAATCATGTGAATATCATACATAGTTTTCGTTAATGTATTCCTCCGGGTTCGAGGAATGCTTCAGTATATCTTGCTGAATCATAGGAATACAAATGTAATGTTTATTAGACTGCTATACAAGCGGAGCCAACACTGGAACCACAGACGTTAATTTGGTATGACGCCTGTATCGTAGGAGTACGTATGTAGTGTTTATTGCTTTCTTATAAAATTAGATAGCCAGCACCACAACCGCACTTGACGCTGCACCGACATTACGCCTCCATAGGCTGTTTTTCGAAACCAGTTTATAGACCTGGCGTGGCTCTGTGGTAGAATACCTGATTGCCACGCATGATTCTTGGGTTCCACTCCTTCTGGGATCCTGTATTTTATTCTTTGCATTCGCCGGATCAACGCTGCCGATGTCGGTTTTTATTTACGCTCTCGCATTTAAATTACCAATGTCTGTTGTCGCCCTTCCTGGCCAGACATAAACTGTCAATCACCTGTGACACATACCCGTATACCATGGCCCTTGGTATACCACGCGTGTCTGGAGGAAAGGCTTTGACGACGTACGCGACAGGATTTTGACGTTATTTATGTCATGAACAGACAGTCATATTCGTCAAACCCTCTTACCCTCCCAGGCTAATTTTGGTCTACACTAAGTTAAGGAGGCGATCACGAGAGCACCCAGTCGTAGGCGGATAGATAGATAGATAGATAGATAGATAGATAGATAGATAGATAGATAGATAGATAGATAGATAGATAGATAGATAGATAGATAGATAGATAGATAGATAGATAGATAGATAGATAGATAGATAGATAGATAGATAGATAGATAGATAGATAGATAGATAGATAGATAGATAGATAGATAGATAGATAGATAGATAGATAGATAGATAGATAGATAGATAGATAGATAGATAGATAGATAGATAGATAGAAACGCTCAAAGTGCCAAAGGTTCGCTAAGAAATGCTTCGCATTTAATACTACAGGTAGAAGGAGAACTGCCCCTATGGGAATTAGTAGGGCGGTTGTACTGCACGAGGTATGTCACCAAGCTACTATCCCTCGACCTTGGTAACGTGCTTTGCGTACTTTTGCAGTTCTTAATGCATCTGATGACATCAGCTTTATGGGGCGTTCATTCTTTACTCGACAAAACTATCAAGGTGCCATTCCTACATTGAGGAATTACAGGAATGAAATTTAACTGCCCGGCCACTCCCAGAGTGCGAATGAGCTAAGTTTTTTTCATTCCGAGGAATTGAAAAGAATGGAATTGGGGCAAGTTCTAATTCCTCGCAATAGAATTGAAATGGAATGGTGGCGCCCATTCCGCAACACTGATCTGTATTCAGGAATACTTTTCCGATGTGTCTCTGCCCAGCCCTGATACATACATACCCTTTTCCTTTCTGACTATGCGCATGGTCACTATACTCTTTTAAATTTTAAGTGACCGAAACGTCGCACCTACCGAATCGCGCCATACAGCTATACCAAATGACCGGATACACAAGCATCTGCGTCGCGGCCCAGAAACTCCTTTCAACCCATAAGCTCTGGGAACGTGCACTCAGAATCACATGGCCCACTACATTTTTAATTCCCGAAATGTTCGTCGCCAGGCACACAGATTCGTCGCGTGTTTACTTCCCGCGTGCACTTCCCTTTTCAACGACCCTTTTCAATGCGCGCCACGGCGTTTACGGTCTCAAAGTGCTCTGTGATCTCGCCGCTGCGTCGGGCACTCTTCCATCTAAACGAGCTCTCCCGGTGGCTGCGGAACCCCGTAGGCTGCAGGCCTCCGAGGGAACGATTGCTCGGCCGCTCTGCAGATACGGGTTCCCATGGCTGGCGCGCGCGTGGTTTTAAGGTTGAACACGAAGAAGGAACGCGGTTTATGCTCGCCCGCAGAAACGACGCAGGGCGCCGGCTTCCCAACGACACTCGCTGGCGCAAGTTATATAACGGAACTAGCGCGGTGCTTTTATGTGCGCGTGGCGGGACTGCGCATCGCAGTTACAGGGGGCGCGCCCCTCGTGCGCACGTGCTCGTGTCTTCTGTGCTCGCCGTGGGCGCGTGCGTATTTGTATTTCTTTAATTATTCTTTTGATGACCACCCTGTTTACGTGACGCGAAGTTATACTGTGCCGTATAGGAATATGAGGGTTCATTTTGTCACGCTTGCAGCTTTGCATTCGGCCATGCAACTTTGTGTTATGCGTTGTTAAAGAAAGCGCGAGGAAAAGGAGGGAAAACTGGCGCCAGTGCCTATGGAAGCTGCAACGCATGGCACTTCAGCCAGCATGGAAATGATGGGTAGTACACGGATTTGTCTAAGCTTCGTTCTTTCAGCGCCGTTTGGCTCCGTGTGACCATTGCCCCCCCCCCCCCCCCCCCCCCACCCACACACACACACACCAGCCTTATGTACGACTCTGAATGTAGCGGCAGCCCGATGCGCTGGAGTAACAATGCTCCGGTCATCGCAGCGCTGACAACGCAAGTAGGCGCCGCTCAGTCAAGACGTACTTAGTACGTCTAGACTGTGTTCCACCTTTTCCAAACTACGTCCGCGGAGCGGCGGAGTGACCAATGTACTTGGAGGGGCTTCGTAAGAAAAGAACGGAGGGGGTAGGGGTGCAGCTCTTTGGTACCAACGGCCCTGTGTCCAGAGAAACGAGGCACTAAAACGACCTCCGAATGATTACAAGCCCCTCGTCGTCTTTTTTCTCCTCCCTTTAACACTGTCACCAGAATGACGTGCGAAGTTTTGCTGGGTCGCACGGACTGGCCAGCCGACAGCACCGCCGTCTTCTTTCATATACGCGGTAGGCTGCTCATAGAACCCTGCGGGACATCCCCGAGCAGTCCGGCGTCGCCCCCAGAGCTCTGGACGAAAGGCCCCACCCTCAGGCAGCCTTTTTCTTCGTGTTATTTTCCATCGTCAATAAAGCTTTTCCACCGCCACCATCGGCCTCGCCGGACGGCGGCTCTCCGTGACGTAACAGTGTCCGTGTGCGGGGCCGGGTGACAAAAACTCGCTCGAGGAGATCGCTTCGGAATCAAACTCATTACATGCTTTTGTGTGCATACATATGTAAATGATCCCCCTCTACACTCTCCCTTTCTTTCTATCTGTCTTTTACACTGTAACTGTCCAGCTGCTCGGAGCGGGACAGTAAGCAAAATATTTCCTTCTCCTTCACTCCTTTTGTATATATATTTCGTCAAAAAAAAAACATTACTGCTACAGTCATTCCAGTTCGGCACACTTTCAACCCCTTATTTCGCTCCTGCTTCTTTTTTTTTTTTCTGCGCGTGTGCTACCTGAACTGCGCCTCGGAGGTCCGCTATTTTCATCTCGATCTCAGGGCAGCACTGCTCGTACTATACGTATCTACGCTTGTGGCGAATTAGATCATGATTTGGCATCTGCGAAGAGCCCCATCTCTCGAAATACCGTGTCCAGAACTACCTTCGAGAATGGTTAGGTGAGCAGGTGTTCCTACAATGCTTTCGCGTATCGTTGCTATGTTTGACATCACGATACCTTAGGCTTTCTGCACGTCATTCGGCACGCATTCAATTTCACTTAACGGTACAATCTTGGTCAGCCTGTGGCACAGCGTCTGCAATAAATTCGTAAGATCGATTGAATGCGACTACTTGTGCGGTGTATATGTCTCAATTTTTTCGATAGCTTCAGTAAATTTTACTCGTCTTCGAGGTATTTTCAGCTGGATGCCTGCTAAAATTGCGCTGCATGTTCACTGTGCTCCTTTTATAGTTAAGCTGGATATATTATGCCTGGAATGTACGGTGCCTTGCTGCATGTCTATGAGTAGATGACGTCATTTTATTTCAAGCGTGTCATGTGTCACCTATATGCATACGCTACTTTATCGAAGTGTTTTATATTAGCATTGTGATATTGCTAAGCGACAACGCGTGGCGTTTTTATAGGCTTTAGGTGTGGTCTAACATTTTGCTACAGGTGGTCTTTCGCTGAGCGAGACCTATATATACAGGCTACCATACACGTCGATGACGCCCTGGATATTTTTCTTTTCCTGACTTTCAATGCGATCGCAAGCACCACATATAATCGTGACGGCTCACATCCGGCGTACGTCTGTCGTATAATTAAACGAGCGTATTGAAGCCAAAGAGGTACCACGAAATGTTCAATATTTTCCGAAATAATGTTCGATACTGACGGTCGTTTCTCCCAAACTTTCGTATTCAGACCGACATTAAGACTTCGCTATCCGAACGCCGCTTTAAATTTCTGGGGTTTTGCAGTACCGATTAAGAATACAAAAAAATACAAGAAAAACTCGGCCACTTTCATTCCGTGAAGACCGTCGGCCAGCGAAGCTGTAAGCGCGCGAGTGTGTGAGGATAGAGTAAGACAGCTTAAAGTCTCATTTCGAGCATCACCATCATCATTGTTTAGCCTAATCATCATCATCATTTCGTTTTATTTATTTATTTATTAACTCCCCTTCTGGTCACGTGACGTGCGTGACACCGGACAGACATGCAGACGGCGCAGGTTCGACTTAGAACAGCTATACTGTTAATAAGAAACACGTGAATGAGGGATCGCATAGATATGGGACACGTCGAGGGACCGCGCTAAGGAAACCTTGTTCCCTAACCACAGCTACACCCATGTCTTCGAGGCAGCCCTTTGCTTCCACTGGACAACCGGCTGTAGAGGCCACCCGCCACGTCCTCGGCTATGAACGCGCCACTCTCCTCTCCTTATCTCCTCTTATCCCATCTTTTATGCCGGACAGTGGAGAAGCACGGGGTGCTCGCCGTCGCAGACTGGTCCAAGTGCGAAGGAAAAGAATCGAACGGGTTTTGCCGGGACGTCCATGAGGGGGACGACCTTGCTTCGGTAGCTGTCCTCTTCAAGTTGCGACGAATTAACGTTCCTAATGACCATCCTTCCGGTCATTCGTCACGCTCGCCCCTCGCACCCTATACGAGTACCACGGCCGCTGGGCGAGTACACATGGATTCCGTTAGCTGGCCTCGCAGCATGCAAGCTTGACCGTCAGTAGCACAGCCCGCGCCACTCGCGGCATTTACTTTGCCCGACAACGAGCGCCTGTGCAGTCTTGTAAGCACTGGCTTTGGTGCGGCAGGAGATAACACGGAAGCCTGTGTGGGTGGCCGCGCGCTTATCTCGGAGCAAAACTGTCATTTCTCTATATCATAAACGCCTGAAACGCATGAAATGCTGAGCCAACCGCCTTGTGGCGTGTGCTGGTTGCTTTCCTCAGTTTGCTTTGAACGTGGCCATGCACGCCATGCACCCCATACTGTACTAAACCAACGAGTGCGCCTCCCTCTACCTTACCAGATGGGCTTGCCATGCGACATGCGACGCATAAGTTGCGAATCTGTTTGCGCATATTCCCAGTTGTCACTAGTTATATGTGTGTTTTCCGAAAAAAACCTCAGTTGGAACTTGGAAGTGAGCGCTTGTGTGTGTCGCCTCGCTTCGTCCGTCCTTTCATTTTATTTTTTTTTTTCCGCGCTGTAAACTATTTTTGTGCAATGATGTACCAACTCGCCCAAACGTTCACGTTAATTCGATATATCTGTGGTAGATTACTCTATACTGCAATGAAGGAAAGAAGATGGCTTTTAAGGGCTAGTTTTTCTTGGTTAGACACAATATTAATGAGAACTAACAGACAATAATGCCAAGGAAAGTATAGGATATATCTGTGGTAGATTACTCTATATTGCAATGAAGGATAGAAGATGGCTTTTAAGGGCTTGTTTTTCTTGGTTAGACACCATATTAATGAGAACTAACAGACAATAATGCCAAGGAAAGTATAGGATATATCTGTGGTAGATTACTCTATACTGCAATGAAAAGGATAGAAGATGGCTTTTAAGGGCTTGTTTTTCTTGGTTAGACACCATATTAATGAGAACTAACAGACAATAATGCCAAGGAAATTATAGGAGATGTTATTTGTAATAACTGGGATATAAATGTGGAGAAAGTAAAGTGGACGAAAAGATAACTTGCCGCCGGCAGGGACCGAACCTGCGACCTTCGAATAACGCGTCCGATGCTCTACCACTGAGCTACGGCGGCGGTCATCCTCCCGTTCACTTTATGGAGTATATATGTTAGTATAGGCTAACTAATTGCAGATCTCCTCTGGTTAACCTCGCAGTCTTTTCTTTGCCTTTCTATCCCAGTATTTTGCAACTTTCCTTTATAATAAACGCCGTCTAGTCCCGAGACTCATACATTGGGGACTATATACCTTGACCTGCAACGAAGAGTTACCACAAAGCACATAAGCGATTTACCCCGCTTGCTCGCACGGAGGCAAGATAGCAACGTGCCGGCGGCGGAAGTATCTCGGAATCCACGGCTATTTTAGACCATGCTGAGCTGAGCGCGCTCTTGCTGCTGCTGTTTCTTCGCTTCTCGGTGCACATAATGTCAAGGAGAGCCCCGGGTCACATTCAAGTCACGGCTTATTCATCTCCTGCGTCTTTCTCTGCTCACGCTCCGTTTCGCCTTCTCTTGCCTCGTCCGTCTAGCTGTTGCGGTTGAGCTGTTCCTTTCAGACGCCTGCTCACATACCGAACGCATTCTCGGAAAGAACAGACGCCTCTGACGAAATGGAACCGCGGGAGTTATGATATCGTGAATCAATTCGACGCGAATGCCGTGTGCTTTCTCTTCTCCTTGGGCGCCTTACGTAGCTCAACCGGCATAATTCATTGCCGTACATAATAGATGCCCACTTAAGAGGCACTTCAGTGATTCTGAAAGGAAAAGGTGGATGACCTATATCAAAACATCGGCTTCAACGGCAAGACTTAACTTAGCTACGTGCTTTATAATTCAATCTCCCCACCCTCCTCGCTCCCTCTGCTACCTGCTTATACGGTTGTGTAAGTATCTTGGACACGTACCCATCACTATAGGTGAAACAATGTACTTTTAATCTGGTCGTGTTATCCTATCCAAGCGTGTCACTTTTTTTCTTTTGTTACTCTATTTTGTTTTCGATTACTGTTCTTTCTTTAGTTGAAGTATCCGGTGACATGGTGGCGTTAGAAGAGGTGACAGCCTCTTCTAACGACTCGATGCGTAGAGTTACACTGTCGGTAATGACTACGTTGCACAAAGCGACGACGCAAGCGCAGGGTTGAACGCGCTACTCAGACATTTAAGAAAGCGACTCGAGAGAAGCACGAGTGAACTGGACGAGGAGGCTCTTCTAGCAAGTGCATGTTGTATGCGAACGAACACGGCACAAACTCGTCTCCTTGCGAAACAGCTTGACTGTCGGCCTAACTTCGCCCGCCCTCCGTCCCTCCTGCCATGAAGAACGAACTCGCGCCACCAGCAAAATCCCACAGCGCGCTGAAGAAAGAGAGAGCCAACTCTCGGTGCACCGGGCTGCATCTTCTCTCGCGGTCTGCGCAACGAGGCAAGCGTCACCTCGGTGCCCAAGCTCGAGAGCGTAACCGTAATAAAGTGGGCGCAGGGTGAATCTTTTCTGGCTCTCCCGACGGCGCATTTTTCCATTTCGTCTTCTCTCCTCCTCCTCTCTCACGCTGTCTCTCTCAGTGTCTTCCTCCCGTCCCTGCAGTGTTTTTTGGTTTCTTTATTGTGGTTCCCTCCTTTCTCTCGTCGCGGCCCGCGGTCGCACGTCGCGTCGGTGTTCCCAGGGGGGCTGACTTCAAGGCCACGAGGTCGAAGATCCGCACCCGTGGTTGGAAACCGAACTGCGTTGATGTACGTTGCAAGTGCGGAGACCGCGTGCGTTCTTCCTGCGTCCCCCCCCCCCCTTTTTTTCCCCTGGACGATATTTTTTTCTTCCTGTTGCGTTTCCTTTAAAACCTCAGAAATATCCCGATTTCGAGATAACAGCGGCGCATGGATGTTTTATGGCCGGGCGATTCCAGGGGCCTGGCGGGAGCGGGAATTTCGTCTCGTGACGGTAAAAATGCACGCCTGCGGGCAGTTTGATGGCCTCGAGTAACCGTTACAACTGTGAGCAGTCTCTGGCGCATTGGGTTTGATGCGCGTGTTCTTTCCAATGTCAAGCGCAAGCGCCAAGGGGAACCTTATTCTTTCGTGCGACTGAGAATGACTCCACCCCCCATTTTCGCTGACAGAGACGTTCCCATCTCTCATTCCTGCACCACTCAGCTCCCACAACGGCCAAGTTTACTTGCGATGGGCATATACCTATACATACACCGCAGTGGTCCCACCGCCCGCCGTTCCCACGGATGTAGTTTCATGAAAAGTTGATTTAAGAGCGGGAATCGAACAACGTACTCGTGATTTCGGAATAGATGCCTCCGCCCTCCGCCTTCTCATGTTTTTGCACCGAACCATAAACAAAACCAAAAAAACAAACGCACATAACTCAGCTGTCTTATCTGACGTAATGGCTTTTCTTATTTCAGTTGTTATAAAACAAGTAGTGGCTTTTCAAACTTTCGTACTGTATCTGAATTCCGTGATTTCCAATATTTAACGTGCTGACCAACACAGGCTTCTTGTCGTTGACTTGTTATTGTTTGCTTCCATGTTGCTAGCGAACACGCACAAAGGACGACAGAGAAAGAGACAGGACAACCGCTAGTTATTGTTATTGTTGCTGCTGTTTTGTTGTTGTTCACCAAGTAAAAAAGAATGCAGTAAAGTTTTCAGCGAAGCCGGAATTGCCTCTCCGCATTACATTTCTCTCTCTAAGCCAATCTAAATTAGTGACGTTTCGGCGGGGCATTATCTGAAGTAGGGAAAGCAGGTGTAGAGGAGGGAAAGGTGTACAAGAGAGAGGAAAGCGATTATAAGAAGGGTTCGTGCTTGTACTCTCCTGCCCTCTTTATTTTGGCACTGAACGCATTTAATGATGATTTGCAACTGCATATAGGCTTACCACCCGTAAACATTGCAAGGCAATGTTTCTCCATCTATACGCAACCCACAAAAACTCCTCCTACTTCTTTTTGATGTGTATGTACGGGACCGGTGCGCAAATTCGTCAAAAATTTCGCTTCAATTCGGATTGCGATACGCCTGTCTTGCTATATGTGGCGTTTTTTTTTTTTTCACTAAAACAGCCAAGTCCACCTTAACTGACACTGAGAAAAACGCAGTTTTTTGCTACTGACAATGTGGTGGGGCCTGCTCCAACAATTTTTTTGCCAGTGTGCTTATGTCGCCAAAATACCCCAAATCTATATTGCGACTAAAATTTATCTAGCCCACTAACATCGGTATTCAAGAGCAAACTTTGGATTTGGCTCTTATAGATTGCTAAAAGAGCCAAGTCCACTTTAAGTGACGCTGAGAAAAAGTTTTTTGCTACTAACATTGTGGTGGGGCCTGCTCAAAAAAAAAAATTTTTTTTTGCCGGGGTTCTTATGTCACCAAACTACCCCAAATCTATATAGCCCACTACCGTCGGTATTCAAGAGCAAACTTCGAATTTGGCTCTTATATATTGGAACAATTCATTTGGGCTTGAATTAGCTCGTAAAAGAAGTCTAAATCGCAGCGAATGAACGATATAGCAACATTGTGCGTTAAAATTAACACCGTCCTTGTGTTTCCGTTGGTGCCGTCCTTTGTTGCATAGGCGTAATGGCGATGACTAGACTTGAAGAGCGAGTGGTCCCTCCTGGCAATAGGCACACCATTCTAGACTGCCGGCAGCGTTTTCTTGTTCTTGGCATCCATTGGAGGCCTTCAGAAATGCTTCAGCTCTTATTAGATGCGAAACATCTTATGGCGGAGTTCAAACCGGTGGTGGTGGTGTGCGGCGTGACCACCCTCACTGCGCATGCGCAAGCCCTCTCCACTCCCCTTCCCCCTCTCACTTACACCTTCTCCCATGCCTCTCTCCCACTTTCAACCTCTCCCGTTTCCCCCTCTCCACTCCCCATCTGAAACGCGGGCTCAACATGCCGAAACGCTGCTTCGCATCGCCTCATGCTCTCCTTTAACGGGAGATGGTGTGATTTTTTTTCTTCTTAGCTCGTTTTATGCCGCGCCCTTTCGGATCACTTGTTCTTCTTCAAGGAATGGATTGGTGCCCAATATCTTCATTTCAGTTGTCTTATATTTGAAATATACCATCTTGGAGCGAAAGAAGGAGATGGTGCTGTAGTACAAAACTCGAAAAGAAACACTGAGGCAGAAAGAAGTAGTAAAGTCGGCCTCTTACTCTTTACATTCGAGTTTTGCCCTACAACATCATGTGCTTCAGTAAGTACCAACTCGCCCAAGAAATATTAATTGCGGGAAGGAAACACGATAGCAAAGTAACTAGGACACATAGGAAACAGATTGGATGCGTCCATGTTGATTATTTTGATCACGATTGTTGACGCAGCGCTGGTTTAATGAATCTGGCTCAGATTGATTGAAACAGGTTTGCTCATTTTCGGTTCGAAACTGCCTTCTTGAGGTCACATTACAATCAGGAACTGCCCCATTTCGATTACAGTTGTTTCAAAAGTTAGGCACGCTTTACAGTCCCGCGAAATTTAGCTCAGTTTCGGTTTCTGGATTTGGCTCTTTTAGAAAAAAAGAAACGCCACATATTGCCTGCAGGCGGAAATCTGGTATCACCGTCTTGGGAAGATTTAAGCTTTACAAGCTACTATCGCTAACATTACAGCCGTTAAGATGCTTTGGTGGATTGAAAGAAATGTATTCTGTATTGTGTATTGTGTATTGTTGAAATAGTACGATCTACTAGACTGTGGTTTTGATTACAGATGTAACAATTTTATTGAGCAATTGCTACCGTTTCCGGCCTAAACACTACTAATCCAAAACGTTCAGTGTGTTAAAAAGACTTGTATTTAGCATTCACTTTGCACAATTTATCTCCTTGTGGATTCACTAACACATGCTCCATGCTGTTCGAAATATGTTATACAACCTCCCTCACATAATGTTCCAATTGGAACCTGGACTCACTACAAACACACACACACACACACACACACACACACACACACACACACACACGCACGCACGCACGCACACGCACGCACACACGCACACGCACACACACACACACATTTACGAGCTGAAACTGAGACAGAAACCTTGTAATGTAGGACATAAAGTTATCATATATTCAAGACTAAATATAAGCCAGAAAATTAAAAGTGTACCAGTTGGTCTGAAGACTGTTTTGTAAAGCATACCACATTTGCTCGCATAATTTCAGCGCTGACCAATGTTGGCTATTCGTAGTTGTCCGTCGTTAAATGAGTTGTGGTAATAACAATTTCCAGGCTTTTACGCGCAAAAATCACGATGTGGTTGAGGCACGCCGTGGTGTAGGTCTCCAAATAATTTCGACCACCCGGGGTTTCTTTAACATGCACTGACATCGCGCAGTGCACGGACCTCTAGCATTTCGGCTCCATAGAAATGCGATCGCCGCGGCCGGGATCGAAACCGCGTCTTTCGGCTCAGCCAGCAGCCGAGCACTGCATAATACCGGTGTAACACGGTGCACTGCTGACCGTAAATAAGCCCTATCGGACTCAAATTTCTCAACCGCGATAGACGCCCTTCTGCAGCTTGCGTAAAGGAGCCAATAACGATGAAGAAATTCGATCCTAATCAGGCGCGATAGCGATGAAAAGTGCCCGTTTGACACCAGAATAACCCCTGCGTCACCGCGGCGGACAACAAGTAGTGGTAGTAGTAGTAATCAACTTCAGCGATCCAAGCAGCAGGCGATGTCTTCACCCAATGTAGGCGGCGTTCTCAGTCCAGCATGGCGTTCTCCTCAACTTTCCGCCGCGTCCAATAAATAGACTATGTTACGTGAGGCATATGGGCGCGGCCATCTTGGGCTGTTAAACGAATGTTTTCTAATTTTTGTATATCTGACGCGAACTGATACTCAGGAAACGCCGAATGCACCAACCCAACAGTTTTCATGTGTATACGCCCACCCCACCGTAACACTGTTTGCTTAACACGGCAAGGTTAAAGGAGTCCTGACACAAAAAGTCTCGCCCCGCGTTTTTTTTTTTTTTTTTTTTTTTGCTGCAATGTGTTGCTGGGGGCCTGCTAGTCATAACACGGCACATCGTTTGCTGCAGCGCGTGATAGATAATTAATTACAAGCTCCTCATTACCGACACAGCCTCAGTTTCGGTTTGACAGAGCTCCAAAAACGACAAGCCGCCGGGTGCAACTATCACCACCTAGCGAGTGAAACCAAGTGAAACGCTCGGTCACGTGAGCACACAGGACAGTGACGCATTTCCGCGCGGTCTGTTGTCGTCGGGATCATTGTCGTCTGATGACGACGATTTTCTTGCGGTGGGGATGGAAGGAATTTTCGACGTGGCGAATCACTTCAGGTTTGACCCGCTGGCGAGGAGCGATTCGTCGGGAAGCGCGTCAAAACAGAAATGGCGGCTACGACGTCATCATAACTTGTACCGGCTGAAACGTTTACGTAGGGGAAGTAGGGGGGTCACCTCGGGTCACCTCCGAGGGTGTCAATGCACCAGGTGCGGCCTATAATGCTGGATCGCGCTCGCGAACTTCAAAATTCATATAAAATACCTTCCAAGCTTTATTCGCTGTCGATATTTTGCAGACGGTACACACACGTACACGGGAATCGATCCAGCAGGCTATCTCGGCCGCGAAATTTTGTGTCAGTACCCCTTTAACAGCCCAGCATGGCGGCACCGAAGCCCATCCGTAAAATAATCTATATAAACCAGGCTCGCATGGCCATCAGGGTCGGGGCTCGTCTTCAAGGCCTCCCACTGCTCGGCGGTTGGTTCCACGATGGGATTTACGTCGGAAGTCGTCACATTTTCATAGGATGTGTTATAGGGAGTATAGGGTACCTTACAGTGGATGCATTCGCTGTTGTAGCTTGTTCGGTACATTCTGTGCAAGAGCATAGGATATATACTCGTCTAGAGAGGTGCTCGTTTGAATTAGAGGTGTTCACGGGCTCCGGGTAGCCCGAAAGCCCGAGCCCGGCCCTGCCCGTCCTGGTCCGCGGGCTGGGCTCGGGTAGGCCGACGTTTTCTCATCTCGGGGCCCCGCCAGGCTCGGGATACTTTGTTTTTGATCGGGCGGGCCGGGCCAGGTGTAAAGCCCGAATCAAGCCCAAACTATATAGACGTTGTGCAGGAAATGTTTTCCAGCACGTAGCGTCTTCTCCGCGACTGCCCCCAACCCCCTTTCTCAGTTCTCCTTTCCTTTAGCCAATTTACACCCAAGGGGAGAACGTAGGGGAGAAACTCAAGGGGAGAAACTCCAGAATTCCGGCTATACCAGTGTGATCAGCGAACGGAACTTCAGTTTGGCAGAAGTGCCGCACTTAACGAGCAGCCCAATCATTGGGCAGCTCGTTATTTTTACACGACAACTTGTAATTGTGTATATAGTGACTGTCATGTGTCGTTTGCTTGTGTTTCACTTTATGTTGAATAAAATGGCGCATTATCGGAAAACGATATCTTGTGCCCGCAGCAAACGTTCACGATGTCCAGCCGTACTGGGCCGAGCCCGGGCTTTTGTTTCTGTTCGTCGGACCGGGCTGGGAGGGCTCGCAGGCTCGAGTGGGCCTTCGAAGCAGTCAGGGGGACCGGGCCGGGCTCGGGAACGCGGCCCGTGCACAGCTTTAGTTTGAATTCGTCCGAATTGTGGGAACCACGCCCACCGGCTATCGTGAGATAGCACCACGTGCTGCGCAGAGGCGGTGCGCGTGGCCCAGCTGCGCGGCTTAAAAGGGGCAGCCTGCGCGCCGCCCAAGGGAGACGTGCCTGGGCTGCCAGGAGGGAAGGATGCTATGCTGCCACCCGCGCGGGCCGGTTGCTGCTGCCGGAGGTCATGATTGGTCGCCACCTCGTGTCCCTGGACCGATCCCGCCGTATACAACGTAATGTTAAATAAATTATTGTTGTTTGTTGTGAGTCGAAGCCTCCGTCGTTCTTGCTTTAACTACGGACGGGACGCAGCAAGCCCAGTACCCACAGTTGCCCCACGTTGGGCGCCAACTGTGGGTATTGGGCTTGCTGCATGCGTGCCGTCCGTAGTTGTCCCCTTGTACAGTTGTCCCCGTGTACATATAGTACACGGGGGCAACTGCATCGGTCACATTTTTTTTTGTTTTTCTAGACACGAAGCACCTTTTTGAAGCGTCAGCGTTGCAACTGATGGAGATGTAACTGCTCTTCCATAGCAGAGTACACAGAATTCCACAGCTTTATTCCTCAAAGGCAGAGAAGTAGCGTACCCTGAGTCGCGGAAGAAAACAAAATATGGTCGCTCCTATGCACGGTCGCTTGATTTTTCCTTTTTTTTAGTGAAAAAAATAAATGAAGGATTTTTCGCAAACACTGCTGAGAAGGAAAGCGACTTCAAGGTCAGCGCGACATTGAAGTGGTCTTTGGTCTGGATTCTGTATGACGGCCTGGATATTTGCGTAGATAGGGGGAGGGGAGAGGGAGGGAGGGAGGGAGGGGGGGGAAAGGGCTGTTATAGAGCTGTGTGGAACATTTCTCTCAAAACTTCTGCATACCCTTCTGGTAAACTAGGCGGGGAAATGAAGATTTCTTTGGAAAGTTGATTGAAAATTTCAAGGAAGCATCTGTCCCGCAAGGATTTGTTTGCAGGGAAGACGGCTCCTCAAACTTTCTTTATCTCATTGACTGAGTCTTTGCCCGTCAAGAAGGTTACCGCGTTTTCCACAGCGCTGATGGTTACCTCAAGAATTTCTTTCGCGCTAGTGAGTGCGTTTTCACAACGCTGACAGAGCATCGTCGAGTAGCCGTTATATGTTATTCACATTGGCGATGGTAAATGGCACCAACTTATGATGTGATTTATTAACCCGCCGCGGCAGGCACGTAGGCAAGCCCCCCCCCCCCCCCGAAATTCGTCCAGCCTTTTATGGTCCCGGGCAATTTTTTTTTCTTTTTGCCATGAAAAGACTTTCTTTCGAATAATTAGGCCTTGGGCCCCCCCCCCCCCCCCCCCGAAAAAAAATTCTGGCTACGTGCCTGCGCCGCGGTGTTCAAGTGATTATCGTGTTCGACTGCTGACCCAAAGCTCGCGGCGTCGAATCCCGGCCGCGGCGGCCGCGTTTCGATGGAGGCCAAATGCTAGAGGCCCGTGTACTTAGATTTAGGTGCACGTTAAGGAACCCCAGTTTTCAGAGCCCTCCACTATACGGCGTTCCTCACAGTCATATCCTAGTTTTGGGACGAATAATCGCGAAAATTATTATTATGGTGTGATTTATTTATTCTCTGAACGGGGCTCAACGATGGCAAAGCGCGCCCGCGAGCCTCCAGCTCGCGGACCGTGGCCGTCCCATGGCCGTGGAAAGAGAGTGCATCGCTAATGCGCTTTAATGAGCCTGACCGTAGGACGAGACGGGGCAGTCTCACGCTCCCTTCTAAGCAGGAACCCCACTCGAGGTTCGAGAGGCTCCGGACCCGCGCGCGAACTCGACCTCTGCCGGTCGTGCTGCGTGCACGGATTCGCACGCTTTTTCCCACTCTCCTCCCTCCGGCAGACGTGCGGCGTCGCGCGGTGCACGTTGCTTGTATTCCCGGTCTCCTTTTTCCTGCTCGGACAACTAATGAACAGCTTCCGCGAGTCCCTTCCGGACTCGGGACGACGGATGTGACAACAGGCAATACAATCTTCCGCGACCTGTCAGTTTCGGGGGCGAGGCACATGTCCAATGATTGAGGCGGTGGTACACCTATACAAGGCCCTCAGGAGGAAGGCGGCTAACTTCCCTAGCACGCGCACTTCGAAAACTAAAAAAAAAAAAAAAAAGACGTGAAAAGGAACTCTAGAGACCACGGGCGGTTTAATCGACGCCTTATTAGGCCATTGTAAACAGATGAAAAGTGTAGGCAGAAATTTATGCACCCCTCTAACACCTCAATTGAAGAACAAGAAGAAAAAAAAACGTTTATATTGCTCACTAGGGGTACATGCGCGCAAAAAAAGCTAGCCTGGTGGCTTTTCATGCTCTGTCTCACATGTATGTTTCATTTAGGAGCGAAGCTTGTACCAAACGAGGTCAAGGAGTCTTCGTTGCGTGGCTCAAACACAATTGTTCCTGTTTCACGAAATTTTCACAACTCCATGCTGCTATTGAGGTGTGCAGTCATTTGGAAAGTTGCCCGTGTGTGCACGAGCTCATGCACTTGAGCACTGCCTCAAAAGCGCATGGGGATCTGTGGTCAGTTTACTTACGAACTTTTCACTGAGAACCAAGTCGTGACACGGCTTCAACATACAGTATTCCGCTCATATTTAGGCGTTCGGATTACTCTTAATAATACATATATTTTTTTTGCGCTTTTCTGCTCGGTAACTCTTGCCAGGCCACGAAGCAGAAATTGCGACATGCAGCTTGACAAGCTTCCGCGAGATAGCTGCCACTCCCGTCGCTCATCACAGCGCACAAAGCAGCAACTCTACATCAGACGTGCTTTCGTTTCCTTAAAACTGCGCTAGGTAATTGGAAACGTCACGTAAGTATATTGCCCGGTGGCGAGCGCGGCACAAGGCGCAGAGGAAGCAGGGTATACAGGACCAAGAAAAAAATGCACTTGTTTGTGTGTGTACGCGCAGATGTGCATGTGTATGTGTGTTCAGACCTCAGAAAATTTAGCGAGTAGCTTGAAGAGGGAGGACGAAAAGAAAGGCACAACAACAACAACAACAGCAGCAAAAAAAAAAAAGGAAAACACCATACTTGTGAAGCTACGAGGTGAATTTTCTAAGATCTTGAATCGGCAACTTCAACGCGATAAGCCTCTCTGCCAAGTTCAGAAAACACGTCGCCGCGCCTTGGTTATTTCGACTCACCATTGTTGATTCGCTTCTTATCTTTTAGTCTTATCTCATATCCCTCTTTATTTGTGCGTCTCGGAACTCGCTTCGCTCAAGCCTCCACGTGACATCTAGCTAACCGTCAACTTCTCTTCCTATTTCGGGCAACACTTTTCTTTTGCCACTGGCCTTCTTGAACGTTTCCTAATGTTTGCTTTCTTCGAAAGCAGCTAGCACTCGCACCGTCGGCGGTTCCCTTGCTCCTCTCTCCTCCGGTCGTCCGTAATCGCGTATCAAGTAACACCGGCAGCTGAAAGCCCTTGCCTCCCTCTCCCTCTTAGCTCCGGCGGCGATGATGACTTCTCCCGCAGAGAGGATCGGATTTCCTCCTGCCGCCGCGCGAAGGACGGCGATGTGTGCCCGCCTTAATCCAGCCTCCACTCCCCCCCGAGACAGCGCGCGAAACTCGCTCGCACGACTTCGTCGTCTCGTCGTCCTTCTTGGAGGCGTCCCAGACTGATCGCGCGAGGCGGGAAAACAGACCGCGTCGTTCGTCGTGCAGCTCGGCCACTTTCTTTTGTCATTCACGACCGTTTGGTTTCGGGAGTCCTTCTCTTGAAGTTTAAAAAAAAAAAAAAGAAAGAATGAAAGAAAGAAAGAAAGAAAGCAAATGTAAAGCTTTCCGTGTTCCGTTTTCTCGGTAACTCGGCGCGCTTTTGAAACCACTGACTGAGACACGAGTTATTTCGCCGGTTCTCCTGTCCAGTTGCTGCGGCAGTGATTTATTCTTTCGGTAGCACTCGATCAGGGGCGGGGCCAGAAATTTTTTCGAGGGGAGTTAACTACCCTCTGTGTATGTTCGTGAGTGCGTTTGTATGTGTGCGTCCATACATACACATGCCAAATTGAAAAATTGCCCCCCGCCCCCACTCCGTTGCTACGCCAATGGAATCGATCCCGAGCGCATTTGTTTCTGGGGTTTGAATGTCCGGTCTGACGCTGAGTGTTTGCGTGTGCTTGTTGACGCTCGGTGAAACTGCAACAACAATACAAAAGTGTCCTAGAGACCTTCACTGAAATGAACATTTGATCAGCAGCAGTGCATGAAACGTCATCCCGCCTTCTTCATACATCAAACCCCATCGCTTGTGCTTCGCCCTGGAAATTTCAGCATGCAGGATTGCTGAAAGCTTTAAATGCGAATGTTTGCAAGCGTCATCCTATGCAAGGATTACTCCGCTTCTTGAGGCTGCTCTGCAACAGTCAGTACTGTACGGCAGGCAGCTTATATATATAGCTACAAGGTCTTAAATATAAATACTAGCAGGAAATGTGGCTCTCTAATGTCGATGTAAGCTGCAAAAACAACAGCTTAGCGCCCATGGAGGTGCTTGGTAGTGCACGGATTTGCCTACCACCTTTTGGGTTCGAATGGCTTTGTCGTTTTGCTCCTGGATCGTCTTCAACAATGCATTGCGTTATAAATGCGACAGTAAGCAATGATCACACGTGTGTGCAGACTTGTTTTCCTATTAAGCTTAGAAAAGTATGATTGGTCGAAAATTTAGATAACGCAAAGAGTAATAAGCCAAGAAACACGAGGATGAGACAAATCTATTTAGTGTAACCAATGTTCGCATGGTAACCAAAGGATCGGGATGCCGTAATAGTTCCCGCTAGTAATTTTTTGCAGAAAGCTCTTTGGCTTACTCGCATGGCAGTGGTGGCGGTGGAGCAGGCGGTGTTAGCCTCGTGCACATCGCCGACAGTTGTCCTGCCCGAGAATCCCATGTGAATATCAGTGATGTGTCACCGTGTGGTGATCAAACCCGTGTACCGCAGAAAGTTAAACAGCAGTCGTTGCACCCTCTTCCTGATTAATAGTGACCCTCTGGAGAAGGCCACGCTTTTGCGTTAAGGCCACTGTTTTGCTGGCAGTAGACTATCGCTCTTCTTTCCACGCCGAAGTGTGCCATTCAATAAAGACAAATGATAGATCGGTTGATTGAAAGTCCTTAAATAGAAAATTGGGAGGCGCAGGTCCTTTGTGGGTATACACGTTACGTTGCCAACAATATCGTTGACAGTGTCTCACGATATCCTATAAGAAATGTGAAATGTAGCCGATATCACTGCAGAAGGCACAGGGCGGGGAAGCGCATCGTCCAGTCTTGAATAACCAAGCAAAGGTTTACGCGGACTGGGTCCTCGTGCAGTATGGGTACAGCTTCTTCCCGAGTAATGTCTCAGCTACACAGGCTTGATCGTCCGGTATTGTGGATATCGATCTGATGTGTTTGCGGAATGCGTCCTTATATAGTGAGCCGCAAGTTTTTTTTTTTTTTTTTTTGGGGGGGGGGGGGGGGGCTCTTGATCGCGATCTTTTTAGGACCGTGTCAAACTAACTGCACCACGAATGATGTATTCAGAACAATATATATTTGGAGTATGGCCCTGCTCGGCGCAGGCTGGCA
Source organism: Rhipicephalus sanguineus (assembly GCF_013339695.2). Classification (NCBI taxonomy): domain Eukaryota; kingdom Metazoa; phylum Arthropoda; class Arachnida; order Ixodida; family Ixodidae; genus Rhipicephalus; species Rhipicephalus sanguineus. The sequence continues at coordinate 173,286,491 of NC_051178.1, read as the reverse complement.
GATCGGCATAAGCGTCGCTGTCGTTTTTAAAATCTACCATGGCCTCAGTGATCGATTGTATACATTTAATGGACAGCCGCACATGTTTCCACTCCCTCTCTGTTTTTTATCTTCCCTCTTCATCCTTTGATTTCATTTCATAATCAATTTACCCAAGCGTAGGGTAACATACTGAACGCGCGCTTGGTTGACGTCCCTCTCTTTCCTTCCTTGCATACACTCTCCTTCTCATGTGGGGAGGAGGAAGAATAAACTTAGGGGAGCGAGTCGACGTCTGAGGCGCCTAAGGTGGGCGGCGTCCCTTGTCCACGATGCCATGAACTTGAGCTGGCAGCTTGGCCCTGCTCACCAGACGTCGCTGGTCTTCAAGGCTTGAGTTTGTCAGCTGGGCCTCCTATACTGCTTGACGCTTGGTTCAGTGATCGGTGGTATTGATGGGTCTCTAAATTTTACCTTCTCCTAATTATTATAAACGCAGACGCGTAACTTTGACCACGTGTTGTCATCTGTATATGAAGTAGGTTAGGTACATGCAGTCGTTTATGATACTGTATGTTTAGTGGATTCAATCACGTTAAAAGTGTATCGGATAAGCCAAATTGTCGGATTTGCCTAACAGAGTGCGAGTGCTTCGGTGGTTTTCTGTAGACCGGATAAGTGCAACAACAACAAAAAAATCCGCTGGGTAAAGCGAACCGTGCACAGCCGTCAACGATGCCCGATACTCACCACGTCGACATATCTCGGACGACCGCTAGAAGCGACTCGTCTTTCGGGCAATGGGAATACGCCCCTGTCAACGACGACGTGAAAATATACGCTATATAGGCTGACAGTGTCCTCTATGCATACCTTTCTAAGGTCAACGGTGGTGATGACAATGTACAACAACCACCACTTTTGCTCGCACCAAATTGACTTATATGCTCTCGATACTGTCATTAATTATGAAAGCGATTCGTTCTGTATAAGGAGAAAGCGGAAGTTCCAGAACCAGTTCTTGAGTCAGAAATTAAAAATAAAGAAAAACGCTTTCGGAGCTGACATTGCGGGAAAAAATTCTTCAGTGATGTAAAGTAGGACACACGAGACGTCGTATTAAGGTGCATGAATACGCTAGAAGGTCATTTATTCCGAGAAAAAGGGCATAGTTTTTGTGAAACCCGCTGCATTTACTCCCATGATACAGGCACTCGCTAATATGTCATTCATTCATTTGATGGCTAGCGCTGGCTAACGTAGGTTACTGTTGCTATGTATGTCAGCTATCCACTGTTATAACATTCTAATAAAATAATACGTGTGTGCCACAACGCCTCTGCTGCGGCAAACGACAAGGCTACAAAAGAGCAGAAAAAATGGGGACAGAACCATTTGTCTCGTCCGTTTCACGAAGATATGCACCAACTGGCCCAACACAGCATATTGCTAATTAAATGCCTTTAAACACTGCGGAAGTTTCCGTTTAAGAAAAGTTACTATTTATTTACCTGTCTATTTATACGTACGTATCGTAAAAAGACTAGGGATTTTCGGAGCACGTGGCATAAATGTTAGCATTTGTAAATTTGACAAGCGTTCTAGGTAATGAAATATCGTGTAAAATTGACTGAGTATACATATAAGAGCGCATAAAATTGTACTCTGAACCATGTGAGTTAAACAAGGGCATTTTTGTATGCGTGGTTTGCCATTTTTATCATTTGGGCGCCTCTATATAGCAGCGTACGGAATTCTTTTTTTTTTTTTTGCATATAACATCTGCAAGGACATATTTTTAACGATACACAGGTAATTTTATTGCCCCTTCTTAGTTCGCATTATATGACCAGAGTCTATTCTATATTTATCACTTGAAATTTCTATTTCTTATCAATCCTGTGTATTTATAAAGTAGTCATTTAACTTGCAACTCCTCTCAAGAGGCTCCTTGGTGCTTTTTCTGTGTGATAATAGATACTGAGAGAAAAACACCTATGCCGCAGTCTATCATTCTGTCGGTCACGTTCGATGTTTGTATAAGGCTCTCAGTTTAGCTTTTTAGAGCGGTTATCCTTAGCGCCACTATACAATATACATCTCATGATGAACAGATTATATTCAGAACTTAGCTTGATGACGTAGTTTTTTTAGTTGTTGTTACGATTATACACCAAGGGGAAACGAGCAGTTTGAGTAAACAGATTATGTTGCACCTAACTATTTAGATCAGATGAGTTCGCGTGTTATCTTTGAGACTCAAAGCGACGCTTTTCTGTTTATTCACTTTGTTCTTCAAGATCTTAAGTATCCGTGTATATATAGAGCAAAGATAGCAAAACGCCGGACGGAAATTGGTTTTGTGTAAATCACTGCGTCCCGTCTCTGAAAGTGCGAAGAGGAACACTTGGGAATTTAAGCTGCAGTATATAAAAAAAATACAATTCATTTTCGAGTGAAATCATTTCGCAACTCAAATTATTGAACTGAAAGCAACACATTAATTCGGTCATTCGCTATACTGGCCTTATATACTGTTACCTTATAACTAATTTATTGTGTGTTTCTTTCTTTTCAATTCAGTGAGAACAAAAAGATTCAGTGTTCTTTCTGATTACACGTGGAATCGCACACGTACCTGTATGAATACATACATACATACATACATACATACATACATACATACATACATACATACATACATACATACATACATACATACATACATACATACATACATACGTATACATACAGAAAAAACTACTGGAAGCAGCTTTAGCGGGTATAAAAATAGTACACCTTTATTGGTCTCCTTGCGATTACTTTAACTATTCACAAAAAAAATATTCACATTGCACGTGCTTACGGCTGTATTTACATAAAGATATTGCGATATGTCCCGGACATTTCACACGACACTTTCTCACAAAATGCCAAAAAAAAAAAAAAACGCGAGACCGCTTACAACGACAAATAACGATGTTCCGCTTGTAATGCACGTCTTCAGCGACAAAACGACGACTTGTGACTAAAACGAAGAGTAAGTGGAGAGAGGGAAGGCGATGTGTATGCTGTGTCTGCATCATCTCGTGGTTTGAATGTACATACAATGCACCAGGTTAAGGAAAAAAATAAAGACGCTGCGAGGACAGATAGGTACATATTGAACATACAAACAAAGACAAAAAAGAGCGGTCAGGAAACGTAAACGACAACATTTGAGTTTACGGCAGTAACGACAACGAAAAAAACATGATTGCACGCTCCGTAACAAGATAATGTCCACAATAATACCGTGACAAGATACTGGCTTGATTATTCTTTTATAGAGAAAAGCGCATGGGGGCGTGTAGTGCCACGGCCGTGCCACGGCCGCTGGATGAAAGAGCAGCCGTAGTAGTGCATTGCGAGTATCAACAAGGTAACGTACACAATAAGGTGCGTAAATTTGACACGCGACATAGCAACGTTTTTAGAACCAATTGAGACGTAGTACATTGCACATGGGTGAGTACCTGTCGTAAATATGACGTCAGTAGGATAGAATGGAAACACATAAATATATTCAGAAACGACAATTCATATCACAAGGTCGCAAGGGTGCGACGCGAGGCCGCTCTTTGGAGTATATCTTTGGCACGTTGAAATACAATAAGTGCGTGTTATCTTGCCACTAAGACAGTGAAATCAATAGTTGCATACATCTTCTCATCATGCGTCAACTTGTAGAAAATATGAGTCGGGCACTTCGTGAACAGTAATTCATGCTAACTGTATAGTAACATTTGCTCGTATGTAATGCACTTTCTTTCTTTGGTTGTAGTAAATGTTGTTCCCACTCTAAAGTGGCACCAAATATATAAAAAAGACTACTGTGTCTGAGCAGATTAATCTTCACCAATACCAATAAACGCCACTATTGCCACAAGAATACACTTGGACAAAACAGAAAGAAAAGCGCACACACGCAAAAAAGAAAATACGGATAGCGACGGGACCGATCGACACCGTGACCTCATAGATTTTGATGGATTCTGTTGTGGGTTTTGGGCCGGTATAACCATTTATTGGTAACAACTGATTGCACTGTGTCCTAAGGGCGACACATACTTAACGTAGCAATTTTAGGTAACATTTTTTTTAAGCCAACGTGGCCAAAATACAAAACCATAGTTCGATATTGATGCCGTCGCACTGACGTTGCGGGGTGCGAGATTCGAAAAATAGCACCTTGTTCTTCGATTTCTGTTCTAATAATGCACATAGCCTGAAGGTAACCCAGTATATAGTTCACGAAGAATCATTTATCACTCTAAACTAACTTGGCGTTTCAGTTCAGTGTCCCTTTACATGGATCGCTAGCTGTTGCCATGACTTTATCGGTAAAATTGGGTCATTTTTATATTATTCTCTATTGCACTTGCTCCGTATTGCATCGTCCTGTATACACGTGGGCTTAAAGAGAAACCCAGTATTGGGCGGTGACTTCCAACGCTGACTTTTTGGAGACTTCTACCACAAATTTAAGATGGGTGTTGTTCACTTATACTTTCTAAAAAAAAAATCTATTTAGCTTCTCTGCCTTCAAATATTATTTTATTTTATTTTGTAGTACGAAATCTCAATCTGTATGCTATTAGTAAATGATATTGACTTTTTTTTTTCTATAGCCTACGTTGGTACAGTTAATTTCATCGGTGCACGGAAGTCGACACTCGCGATCTCTTCACGCTGGTTGATCTCCGCTAGAGATACATGCACACCTGTATATCAAATAAAGCACGCATTTTTCGTGTTCAAAGCAGCTTTATAAGTGTGGTCATTCATTTTTCTCGATATCTGCACTCTAACGGAACGCACCGAATCGTAGTCCGTGAGCAGAGCGACGTATAATCAGTTGATCGCGCATGCACTCACAGAAGCAGGGAGCATTGTAGAAATGCACAGAACAAGCGCTGACACGTAGATGTTAGTTTCTTTTGTTGGTCTTCATTTCTGTAAGATCTGCGTGATCAGCAAGATGAAGTCGCGAAGCTACCATAGCTGCAGTTTGCAGTTGCATCGCAGAATCACTGCTTGAATGGCAAATAAGGTGCTGGCGTGTCACCATCCAGATACCGCTGAGTCAGAGTATACGATGCATACATGGACTAAAACTGACGACTCAGTTAACCGCACGAATGAACCGTGGAAAACAAATTCCGATCTGTTGAGTTCTGGCTAATATAAGGTCAGGATTCTTTTCTGCATTGACGTAACCGGAGAAATCAGAGGTAACCAATTATTCGCGACTGCAAGTAAAATTGTCGGAGCAGCCACCAAGTCCGAAGCGCTATGAAGCCTGCCGTATATGGTGTCTGTGTTAACAGAGCATTTCGGGTGTTAAAATGGTTCATAGACGCCGCATAGAAAGATATGGCTTTGAACAGGCTCCAGCCAGTCCTAATAACGTATGTTTCAGAGCGTGCATTTGGTCAATAACAAACAGTTCTCATGAACAACAAAACATCTCGAACCTCGCAAGGCATGTGGTGCAGTCGGTACATTCCACTACAAAAGTTTGTAGACTCGAAGGCACATATAAAGGCACTCAACTTTCCCGTTCGCATTGCACGCGACACTTCAACTTCAATGCGTAAACCAAAGATCGTGGCCAAAATACAAAACCATAGTTCGATCATTGCTTAAACCACTTTAGTTGCATCGTCCTTTTTGTCGTTCGTGTTGCTCTGCTACTCGCGAACCTTCTGTCGCCTATTGCACAATTGCACACTTGACGCTGCGGTCTGCGGCGTTGACAGAGTGTCCTACAAGGCACAAACTCCTTGGTCCATCGTTGCCTTTGTGAGGTGCGTCCCTGCCTTCTCCTTATCAGTTTTCTTCCTTGTGAGGTGCGCGTGGCTCCAATCCGACCGATTGACGAGTCCCCGTTAGCTCTTCGCAGCATAATGTAGAGGATCTGTGGTCCACCCGTGAAAGAAAGCTCCTGCAAATACACAAACAAGGAACACGTGAGGCCTGTGGCTCGCTGAGGTTAAAACTGGATATACGTAAGCTGGAATACAAGGTAAATACGCCACAGTTCATTTTGACAGGATATTGCGGGCGCACGAAACGGACACTATAGAAGAAAGACGGAAACAACACAGGCGTTGCTGTCTTTCTTCTAAATGAACGAGCAGGAACTAGCCCAATTATCCGTGCTATACTGTATACGCCACAGACTCAAAATTAATATTATTGGCTTCAGTGTGATAAATTCGTAACCGACGTGTGTTGTCAATGACTTTTCATATCAAGGTTTAAAACTATTATCTATCTGTTACTTCGATCTACCCCATCTATGTACAGTGTGATAGTAAAACAGTTGACAGTAGCGCGCGTGCAGGGAAAGAAGCAAGTTCATCCGCTCAAGTTGTAGGTGATGTGCACACAGATTTCAGCGTTGGAGACAAGCCAGGCACGTAGCCAGGATTTTTTTTCCGGGGGGGGGGGGGGGGGGGCCAAGGTCTAATTGTTCGAAAGAAAGCCTTTCCATGGCAAAAATAAAACAAAAGTCGCCCGGGAATATAGAAGGCTGGACGAATTTCGGGGGGGGGGGGGGGGGCTCCCCTTGCCTACGTGTCTGGGACAAGCGTATATAAGGTGCTCATTAAAGATCCTTCGAGGACCGTTGCCGAGTCTTAACGCTTCGTATATGGGGCGAAGCCGCACACAGCGGCAGATGTGTGCAAGAAAACGATTAAGGCGCTCCTCGAGTCAACATCAGCGTGCGAGAGCGATACACATTTCCCACCCGCGACAATAAAGCGTCCTCATCCTTCGCGCGTCCGATGCATGCGAGGCCTCCCTCGGGGGGCATATATATACCCGGGACACCCATGAACACGCCTATTCGGCGCGCAACAAACCGCACCAACGCACAACCCATATAGGAGCGCGGGTGCAAAGCAGTATATAACGGCGCCCGCGCTATCAACGCACTCCATCTTTCCGAGCGAACGGGATTGATGGGAAGGATGGCGTATCAGGCATGCTCAGCCGACTCCGGCAGCGCAGTTCTGCCCCCGAGGCGCCGCGACTAAGATGAATGGGCACCGTTTGCGGCTTCGAGGACAGCGGTGAGGAGAAGGGAGCTTCTTCGGAAGCTCATCCTGCGAAGTCACCGCGACCTACACTTTCACGCTTTACTTATTGTTACTTTGTATTTTCTCTCGTTTTTATGGCGCACACCCTCCCGATGACGCCCCGGTGGGTTGGCGCCGACAGCGTGGACGGCCGGCGACGATCGTGGCATCATCGTTCTTCGCGGTCCTAAAAACTTGGCGCTCCGCGATACTTTACTATAATGACGCGTTTATTTACGTTGATGGGATGACTTCGACGGAGCAGCGTTATAGGTATGTATAGGGCGTAAGAAACAGATCCTCTAAGTGACCTGCTTTTAAAGAGCAAACACTGTGATCGAGTTTGTACGGACCCATAACTTAAGTATCGGGAAGTTGGAACAATAAGCGCCTGTCTTGAGTAACTGTTCCGTCTTCCGTCCCTCCTTCATGTCTGCGTTTAAGGAATAGGACAAAGAAGTCGTGATAGCGGCCACGACATGATATGAGTTTAAAACGTATATAGTGCCTTGCCTCGAGATGGCAGAGTGTTAGCCCTGACGATATACGTTCGGCCAGATGTCTTCTTCCTCTCGGTCATTTCAAGTGAATGCCCGAAAGAAAGTTTCTATAGCCACCATTGTGCCCCTCTATAGAACGCCCACAATCGGTGTCCTTCGGCGCTGCACGTTGCGAAAAGAGTTTTTGTTTTGTTCTACACTCACAGATGTAGAGGGAGTACTGCAAGAGTAGAGCAGCTGTATTACTCTCGCCAGAGCTCGTTAACTCCATGGGGGGTAGTGGATGGGTTAGCCGCGGAACTTACTCTTTTCTTGAAGACAGAGTAGAACAGACTGCGAGCTTTCTGCTACTCGGGTGGAGTTGCCAATTCATGCAACTCTCGCGCCGACGTAGCGTGAAAGGGGTCTGACACTCAGTCGCTTGGCCGACGGAGGACAATCTCCCTTCAGCATAGAAAAGTATAGACGTATATACCTAAACGCGGACAATGACAGAGCCTGGCAATTGAAAGAACCCGTACCACTCCGCTATACTGGCTATACCAAGCGGTAAGTGCGGAGTGCGCGTGCGCAGTTATAACTGAGTTTCGAAAGACGCGGTCTACATAAGATTGCACTATACGCGAAACGGGCGTATATAATGCACCGACTGCGGGAGGAGTTTTAGCGGGAGTCGACATCCGAGGGCCTCCCATTGTAAGTGAGGCCACACACAAAGCGGTACCCGGTCTCCAGCAAATGCGTCTTCCTTGCTCGCGGGTTTAGTCCAACAGTGCGCTGTCATTAGGAGAGGCCGTCGGGCGCCGAGATCGTCGGCGGAAGACGGGTGACGACATCCGATACGCGACGGCGTACTCTGGGAGCCTCGCTCCCATTAGAACCACGGGCCGCAACCGTCGAGGAGCCGAGCTTTCGTGCGTGCGCTGTTCGAGGCTTGCGTGCGCGGCTGGCTGTCTTCGGGTTTCTTAGGACCAGAAAACCTTCCCCCGTCTTTTCTCTTTGATTTAGTTTTTATACCGTACGAGCTTTTCGGCAGACCGTGCCTTTTGCCCTTCTTAAACTTTAGTTAACTCAGTCTTTCTTTGTCTCTCTTACTTCGTTTTCTGTGTTTCCTTTCAACTCGAGCTAAGTTCGACACTGTGGAGCTGCGTTGTGCGGTGGCAGCCGACAGTCGTCGACTTAACGCCTCTCGTCATCAAGAGACGTCCTCGTATTCGTTCGCTGATTACAGTTCTTTCTTTCTTTCTTTCTTTCTTTCTTTCTTTCTTTCTTTCTTTCTTTCTTTCTTTCTTTCTTTCTTTCTTTCTTTCTTTCTTTCTTTCTTTCTTTCTTTCTTTCTTTCTTTTTTGCCGTGGCTGATGACTGTAGGCACGCCACGACGTCACGAGAGTGGCGACGGCGACGGCGGTGGCGGTGGCGGCAGTCGCGGTTGTTTTGCGAGTGCTTGTATTTGGTAGCTTAAGACTGCAGTTATGCGGCTGCCTCACACGAGCTGCGATTGCACGCTGCGCTTGGCTGCACCTTCTCTCCCTCTCTTTCGGCACCTCCCTGTGCGGCTGCGGAGTAAACTACGCGCACTTCGCACTATTTACTTGGTTCCATCTTCTTCTACTTCCTTCGAGAGAACTGAGTGCGGCAGCGCTGATTCGATCACGACACACAGTCTCTGTCACGATTCGTCATCGTACGGATACAGTTTCGTCTGCTCGCCGTGCAGGAGCCACGGCATCTCGTACGTCTGCTTTGCGCGAATACGTCTGCTACATCCGCTGTAGCCTAAATTGCGGACGAAACTAAACCAGGCAGGTGCACTTAGTGAACACTTTCAGCGTGTGTTTGGTTCCAACGTTATTTAGAATTATAAGTACAACGAAAAATAGGGTACGTACGGTATTATAGACGCTGAACGGGCGATCAATACTGCCCTTTGATTAAAATTTCGTCCGCGATTTGCAAATTGAATGAAACCGTGCGGGCCATGCTTGCGAAATGAGAAGTGTAGCTGTATAGTGTTACGCGAGAAGCCATCCTTTCAAGTCCGGGTGGGCAGTTACATTATCGAGTATTGTGCAAGTTTTAAGCGAACATGTTCGAAGGCGCAACGGATTGACGCTTTATATAGGGTGTCTCGCGAAACTTGATTCTCTGTCTCTGTCAGTCGTTTTCGCTAATGATATGTTCCGTTCGTGTCTTGGGTAAGCGATGGCGGAACGCCTTTCTGTGACTGTGGAAACAGTATACAGCTTTGTGCAGACTGGCCCTAAGATCGACCAACGCAGTTAAGGTAAAAATTTGTGTCGAGACTTGAGAAATTATAGCAGGCGAGTTGATCTGTCGTAACCACCGATCGCTTGGTGAGGCACCGCCGTAATATTAGTACGCATGCGCATGCGTACTCAAGTACGCACGCGCTGCAGGCGATGAAGCATGAACGTTGAGCTTGGAGTGTTCTTATTAGTGTCTCACTTTTTTCGTATCAGCCGAGGTCGACGGAACTGGGTTGACGAATCAAAGCTACGTAGAGCCCTCTAGTCAGCGCACGCTGCCTATAGATGCTCTGTGTTCATATATGATAGCTCATCAATGGGCGCTACATCACACTCTTTGCTATGCGTATACACATCCCCGCAAACTGCACGCATGCAGTTGGTGGCCTTGTACATCTGGACAACGTTCTGTTGAAGCTCGGCACTGATCGAACGCCCACGGCAGGTCGACGTCATGCGCACGCAGGGCTCCGCCTTATTTATCCCGTCGTGGGTCGGGATTTAGGCCTCCCACCTATATTCGGCGGGTGCGCCAGGCACAGCGTAATCCCTGTCCGCGCTGCCTGGACGGACGTCGCTGTGAAAACACGCGTCGCCACGGGTGGTTTGTTTTCCTTGGCTCCCCTCAGCCGCCATAATGCTGCAGGGACGTGCGCGATGCTTATAACTGCGCAGCTACGGCAAGTGAACAATACGGTATTCGGCAAACAAAAGATCCAGGCCTGACGCGGAACATGCAGCACGCAGTCACAGCATAAGCTGAAGGAGTGGCTTTCTTGGTGCCCTTTGCAAACTCCCAGGGCGCCTATACTGCAAGTAAAATTGCAAATTGCCGCACTGCGCCATTATCAATAATTTCATAGCGATTAGATTATTGACTACGCGCCGTTAAGGCGCGTAGTCAATGTGCACCTACGGAGCTGCACACATTGTCGATATTGTGACTGATGATGATGAATTAAGTTGAGCCCTCTGCCATTGGTGGTAAGCTTTAAACCGCCTGCTCGCTACGCAGTTCGCGTCGTGTGACGCCTGGTGTGATTGTACGTTTTTGCCACGCGATATTTGCATAGCTGCTTGCGCGACTCCTCGCCAGACATCACGTATTTACGGTGTCTTTTTTCCGAAGCATAGCTTGCAGCACTGGCGAGGATCTGTGGTAGAATACTTGACTGTGGCACGGAAAATGCCTGTGTTCGATTCCGGCTCAAGCCCTGGGGTTTTTTTTCCTTATCTTCTCATAGTACGCGATAGGTGCGACGGACACCGGCGGCGGCGGCGGACACCATGCGCCACCAGAATTGACTGTTTTCGTGGGCTCATAACAACTTCCGCTGTAAAAGCTGAGTGCGCAGCTCCGGCGCACGAACGTTTCTTAATATATAAGCGATGGTGCCTAAAGTGTCGTGACTATGTCGTGACTAAGGAACACGGAAGGCGGGTCTATATTCCCTGTTATTCCTTCTTCTGCGGAACACATGCGCAAGACAGAAGAGTCAAGCAGAACGGTGCCCGTATAGTCTAACGCTTACACGAAAGACGCTGTACACAAAAAGGCCGGAGGTCGATACGATTGCGCTGGAGCTGTGAGAGAAAGAATGAGATGAAGTTGTGGAAACATGAAAAGTTGTTGTGCGACGTCAGAAAACGGTGTTTGTGATATGTTCATGAGCTCTTCCTGCGCCCATTTGATGAAAAATTCTACACTTGAAATGCTGTACCACCGAGACGTAATGGAAGAGAAATTTGGACGTGAACATGCAATTTAACCTTGCAACGACAACACAGAGTTCTTCACGAACGAAAGTTGGAAGAAATGGTCTCCTGCCCCCCCCCCCCCCCCCCCCCCCTTTTTTTTGCCATGAATATGTGCAGTTGCGCAGAAAATCGGCGAAATGTCATTTAACCCATATCTTAAATTATGTAGTTAATAGAAGTTTACTGAGTTATCTATGGTGGTATATATCATTATCGTATTACAAAAATGCAACAGTGGGCTTCTTATTAGGTTTGAGACATAACTCTCATACAAAATTATATTACTGTTGGACTATTAGACAATGTTCAGTGTAGCAAATTATAACAACAACAACATTAATGATAATAATCACAACAAGAAGATGAAGAGAAGTCAACGGCGTTTGAAAATAGGTTGGTCCGTGCTAACGGTACAAACAATCATGGGCAAACGTTTTTCTGGGCCTCTATCCTTCCTTTCAAAATTTTTTCCCTTGTCCCTCGAAGATGTTTGTTTTGACGTGGTCGCGGTCCTGGCGGGGACAACGGCGACGCACAGGCGTTTTGTCTCCGTATACCCTACGTGGAACATGCACTAATGGGGGAGTTGGCGCGGAGTGGGAGGTGCTGTCAAACGGTCCAAGAAACGCGACGGCCTCCTTGGAACCTTTCCAGGAAGACAGAGCCCGGAGGACGTCCGCAGAATTTGCCATCTTCGATCTCTTCTTTCTTTCTTTCGATTTGTCTTTTTGGTCACCGGGCCCGGGCGTTCTTCCGTACTGCTGCATCTAAGTGCCCTTTGCGAAAGATTTAAGCGAAAGATGTGCCCGTGACAGCACCCTGCATGCACTGCTTTCGTTTGCTTTTGTCTGCGACAAACGAGGCACACATGGCGTTGTTAAGGGCGGTAATGAAGCAGAGAGAAGGATTTTCGTCGTATTTTATTTATGTAATGCGTACAAAACTGTCTCGCCACCGTGCCGGCCGCCATTGTTCTTCGTGGCACGATGCCAAAACAAAATACGCTGCTAAAGGTGTGGAACGAAATATAAGTGCACCTCCTCGCCTCTATCTTGACTCGAATCAACCTAGTTTCTCTCAAAACAGCTTTATGGGTAACGCAAGTATATCCTATGTTTAAAAATGTGTTTGCGCGATTGTAATCGATAAGGTGTTTCAATGACAAACGCTCGCGACTGCGTTATAGCACTTATATATTCGCGACAAACCATTGTCGGAATGAGGTCGTGTTAGAGCACAGACTTCGCTAGCCGCGTCCTAGCGTGGTGTTATATGCGCATGCGTTATTCGCATTTCACTTCTTGCAAACAACAAACCTCTCATGAACAGGATTATACTGACAAAAAAACGTCATTCTGCATGTATCTCTGGACGGCACTGATTATGTGCACGTGATCGATTTCTACATTTAACTGCTCATTTCTCTCTTGCCTTAATAGTCCCTTCACTATCCCCATTGTAAAGTAGCAACCTCCCTAGTTTTCTCTCATATACTTGTATTGAAGTCTTCCGTATAACCGACATGGTATATTATATGGCTGGCATGCCATGTTTCGGGCATCATGCGACAAAAGTCTAAAGAGCAACCGATACAGCCAGTTTAGACCAGCAACGCATTATTTCATAACTGTTTCCACTCCATTCGTCTAAATAGAGCTATCACTATAGTGCAGAAAATGACGCAGTTCTCTGCTTTATAAAGTTTGTGTCATAGATTCAACGCCGCTGCGACAGCGCGATGCACGAATTTGGATGCATGTGTTCTTATAAGAAAGCGTTCAGAACTCGCTATACGCCCAATCTCAAGTTTAGCGAAAAATGTGGTCCTTTACCGGTTGACTAGTTACCTAGTGAGCATGAGGGTTCTCTCTCTCTCTCTCTTTTACTTCATGCAGACTTTAGCAGACAGGTATGACGTTCTTTGGTGCACTTGGGCGGCCTGAGTGCAGCAACTCATAGTTGACGCCGCGTCGTCTACTGCGGCAGCATAGGAAAAGCGCCTAACTTCACACATAGCCTGACCAGCTGGCTGCGTATATGCGCACTAAGAAATAACGCAATAGTTTCATTTAAGCGACAAATCCGGGCTACAAACTGCAACTAAGTACATCGCGAATGCGCACAGCACAGAGATAACTTCGCTGTGCACTTGACGTATAGCGCGGAGCCTGAAACAGCCTGTTCGCCTGCGCACAATCAGCTGGTACATGATAATTATATTGCCACGTGAGTTTCTTATTAACACTTTTGCTGCATTCGGCTTCAGCCCACAAAGACTGTCAGCAACGCTCAGCGCAACCCGCGCCTCATTGTTCGAGAAGCTTCGCGATTATTGTAGATCGATTTGTTAAGATTGCGCGCAAGACGCGAACACTCGAGCTTATTCTAGAGCATGCGCGACAACCAGCGATAACGCTGGAATATTCGACGGCACATGTATAAATGCCGACGCGCTTCACCGCTCGTCAGTTTTTCGACGGTCGACGCCCTGTTCACCGCTATCAGTGTACACACTGCAGCGTGTATTCCTGTAGTTTGACTTTTCATTTCCCGGCCACAAGTTCGGCCAAATAAACAGTTTCATCTTGAACACGCCGGCTGCTGTCTTCATCGACGTTACGACCACGTGACAATATCCTTTTGGAAGGTAAGGTCCTGCATGGGAGACGCGGCTGTCATCCTCGCTGCGAGTATACTGTACACGCCGTACATGTGTATGCCGACAGCGTGCGCAACAGTCTCCGACAAAATGGCGCCTCGCCTCTGCAATGCCGGTTTGTTCGTCTGTCGTCTACCACATACACTCATCGAAACTGCGGTGTTGAAAATGTAGCTGCAATGATACAGTGCTGCCTGAACCACTTTACATTGTAACGTAGAGCTCAACGTTAACTTCCCTTCACTGCTTCAAGGTTCTAAAGCATTACCGTCTCTCTCAATCAACTTACATCAGGGTTTCAAGAACCGCCTTCCCAAATAAAAACAAAAATCGTAAAATGGGGTTTCGAGAAGTGGAAGATTGGCTGTTTACTGAAATAAGTATGTTGCTTCGGTTCTTTCCTCTCTGTGTCTTTCTTTCATTTATGCATATTGTTATTTTTCCTCGCGTTCGTCTGAAGCCGACGTGAATCCTCTCCGAAGGTTATTCACTCTGTGACCCCCTCTCCTTCGTTCTTCTTTCCTGTATCGGAACAAGCAGCGCTGTTAAGGATCTCCGTGTGGCGTCTTGCTCCCAACGAGGCTTTCGGCAAACGCGCCCACATAAATGTGTCCGTGCACGCGCTGCCGCGCGTCACACGGTCAGGGAACCGTAGTTTATGGGCCGTCCCGAACGGTCGGCCCCGCGCAGGCCTCGGGACTGAGGCGTTCGTTCGTGGCACGCACGCTCTCTCGGTTGAGGTTACGGCGCCGCTGACATGCGAACCGCAGGGGTCGGCACCGCGTGCACTGGTCCTTGAGCTGCCCAGCCCCCTTAAACCCCCCACCCACCCCCCATCCGCAAGCTTCGCGTTCGGAACCGAAGATACTGCGAGCGAGAACCCTCGCCCTTTAGGTTTTTGCACTTTCTCGGCCACTACATGAAAACGCGGACCCTCGGAAGTCTCTCTGGAGTAAGAGTAGCAGCAGGAGTGCATGAGTATAGTCAGGCTGTGTCGGCCATGGAGTAGCAGGGAAGCCTTGTCAATTGTTGTTCCCTCCATGTTCCGCACACGTATACCACGCGTTCCCCGCGCCTCTGCAGTGGTATACAACTTCTTTCTAGCATTTGCTCGCTCTGCGGCTGCGAGCGCAGCAGAGTCTTGCTTATCGCGGGCACATGTATCTTCCGCCGGACGGTGGGAGAGACAACCAAAACGGCCGCGTTGACGGCTTTGGTGCCGAGTTTAGAGGGTCGTTTCTGTTGAGTTGCGCAGGCACAAAGCGTGCATAGTGGAGATGTTCGGGATTGGGTATCGGTATAGGGGCTCTCTGCTCAGTTCTCAACGAGCCCGTAACGCCTGTTGAGCAGGAAGAACGTGTCTTGAACTGTTGTCGACACGATTTTTTTTTTCTGATTTTGTTCTCCAGTTCGTTGCGCGCTGAGTAAACAGCGTGGGAAGGAAGTACGAGAGATGGGAGACGACGGAGGATGCGGAGATGGGATGACTGACGTAATTGTCGGTTAATGAGCGTAATTCTTACGCGAAGATTAACACATAGACGTAATTGTTAGATTGACGTGGGCAACTCGTACAGCGGTCTGCCTGACGCCAGGACGAATGTTTATGCGCTGTAGTAGATTCCTCATGTGCTTCTTAGCGTATACGTCTATACAAGTTGCGCGTATCTCTAATTGATCTTTCTCAACGCTCACGTTTGGCCTTTTAATATTTTGCCCCTTGCAATATTTTACACTATAGCACCTTGCTATATGTGCACAATTCTTACGGCTATCTGTATGTTTCAAAATAACGGTAGAAATAGTCGAGATAAGAGACAATTTGTGCTTAACTGTACTGTTAAAGAATGCGGTCAATTTCTGTATGCCCGTTAACTGTAGTGCTGCGTCTTTGTGAAAAATAGCGGCACTGAAAAGAGGACGGGGTCGCCGAGAAAAAGAAAGACGTGAGAAAGTATTCCAAAAGCCAGGGGAATTCATCTTAAAGGGACACTAAAGAGCAAAACGATTTTTCTCGCATTAGTAAAGTAGTCTTCCACGATACCAAAAACACCACGCTTGCTGCGAGAAGACGTTTAATAAGCGAGAAAACGCGCAAAAAGAAAATACAGGTGGCGACGCCACCTTGGAATTCCCGCACCATTTGCCGTGACGTCACATATTTTTGACGGCGCCTGCTTGGGCGTATACGTAGTTCCTAATCGGTTAAATCGAAGTACACTGTCCTCTGAGGGGGCCAGAGACTTTACAAAACGAGTTTGCGGAAATTTCGTCGAGCCAGTGGCGCCAAAATACGTTAAATGCTCTTGGAAATCTTTTACGTCACGAATTACAAAGTTCGGCGCGAAATTTAAAAACGAAACTTTGAACTTGGTTTTCTCCTCTAATAATAAACCTATGGTGGTGAAATAAACTACACAATAGTTCTCCGAGCACACTTTATCAATCTAAACCAATTAATTGTTTCTCTTTAGTGTCCCTTTGAAACTTTCAAACACCGGCTCTACTCAACATGAAAACATAACAATAGCAAAAAAAAAAAAAAGAGACGTGGAGCAAGCGCTGTGCTCGCTCTTTATTTTCTCAAATTCTTTGTTGCCGCGCACGTCGCGCTGCGGTTGTAATGATAAACTATAGAACCAAATCCCTAAAATTAACGCCGTGATGCAAACCTGTTATTTTATGTACACCTACTGCTCTTTAGTAGCTCCACGAGACACTTTCCATAATGAACAAGTGCTCTTTTCTGCGTTGAATGTTCGCCCGCGGCTAACGGTCGGACCCATGCCATGTTTAAAAATGAAGACCGAAGTTCTGGGTGTTGGGGTTCGTCTTCAATGCATATGTTCAGATCAAGATAGCGGAGTCGACATTCTCCGCGTCATAGCGCAAGAAAACTGCGCTAGTGCTCGCTGTCTGCAAGAATGACTGCGTTGCCGTTAGGTTGGACAAACCGCATCGCATGAAAGATAGCTTCACAATTATGGACGTGGTCTATTTACATAAATGTGCATCCAGTAATAGTTTTCGACCGTAATGTTAACGTTGGGAATCGCGTCAAGCCCGGAAACAGGAAAGCTCACACACAAAACAAACAAAATAACATGAAATCCGGTAGAGAAATAATAGATTGCAAAATCTTCCGACCCCGTAAATCGAGTGGAAGTGGCTCAACTGTCTAAACGGATAAGTCAACAAGCACTGTAGTGGAGAGACCCGAAATTCATATATTGTAAATACTGAGGAAGCGGTAAAGAATAGAGAACGCATGGGACGAGGAAGATGGGTGACCTGGTATTGATAGGAACAAGGTGTATGCGGCATTAAAATAAATAACGAGGTAATGGAGATTTCAGTAATATAAACCAGTTGCTTTATTATTTCAGTAAATAAACCAGTTGCAAGTCAGCGCTCGTTTGTCTCTGTGTGTCCGTCCGTCGTCTTTTTCGCTGTTATTTTACGATCATGAGCAACCAACTAGCCCGATTTAGCGCCATTGCGAATATACCAAACATTTCCGACGACTCTCTATTGAATGCCAAGAAGAAATAACCAGGCTGGAGATAAATGTTTTGGGGTCTAACGAGGGAACACGTTAAAGCAGCTTGTGAGATGTGCTCGTAAACATACAGCTGTAACAACAGTATATCTTACAAGTGATAGTGGAACGTGCTACAGAAGAGCATTTTCACGACTTATGCTCAATCTTTCTGAACATGAAATGTATACCGGAGTTTTCCAGGAAGGACGACGTAATTAATAAAGGCCCATAAAAAAGGAACTGCTAAATAAGTGAAAAATTATAGGAACCATTAGCTTGCTTGAATAGCATGCACTTGTCCTGAGACGTACGTTCAAACAGAACTGGAGCAACGCTTGACCTCAGTCAAAAGCAGCGGACGAACGGGTATTAGAAAACTGTATCTGACGACGGGACACGTATACGTAATTGATAAATGTGCAGAGAATAACCAGCCACTCTGTAATGGTCTTCATATATCGATTTAGTGAAGTTATCAACAGTTGTGCAGACATTGCTTGGTCAGGAAGTAGAAGAATATTTACGGTATCTTTAACGAGTCTGCAGTTTAGACTTTCTTGCCAAACAAACGGGGGCTGGGAAAGGGAATGCTATTAAGAAAGGGCGCGAGGCGAAGAAACAAAATTGCTGCAGTGTTATTCAACCTATATATACTTGCAAGGAGTATTCACCATGCTGGATTGAAAAGGATTAGAAGCAAGGATCAAACGGAGCTATCTCGGCAGCCTACGATTCAAAGAGGCCACTGTCCTCTTCGGCGAAATGGGAGACGGCTTAAAACACACGACTGATATTCGGAACTGGCAAACGTCTATGGATAGGTTTGCGAAACTGTATGCGAGAAAAGACTAAACCCATACATGCTGTTCGATAACCCGCAAAAGGAACAAGATTTTATGATTGGTTCCTTAAAAAGATGTCTAGAACGTTGCCTAAAACGAAAAATCGCATTCGTGTAGGTCAGTTTTCTGGCAGACGAACATAAAACGTCAATGGCGTCTATCCAGCTTCTTATGTGCGAGATGTCCATAATTGTATTGACGCGCAGCTTTTGAATAGAGACCGATACATAATCTCTTCATCACATTGATGCTTTGAAAAATGGTCGTCAGTTTGAGCAACCGTATACGCCACATGCGCTCGGTGTGGCGCTGCGAAATCCACCCAAGAGAAACACATTTAAAAACTGAAGAGATGGCATAATAGTGGAGTTGATATCCATGCATTGGTAAAATGCAAATTCAGAACGCACTTGCACCGATCTTATTTTATGCAGGTGCGTCGACAAGGTCACAACGGAGTGAGACGGCAGTGTGCACGGGTAGCCAGGACGAGTATACATTGAATCGTTTTGTAATATCGTGAAGGAAATATGAAACATCAAAGTTTCATCACACGTCGATATTGTTGCCTGTGTCGAGTATACTATACAGGCTCAGGCTACACAGGCTCTCACGCTGCGCCAGAGTGTCTGCAGTGCGATAGCATTATCAGCATCGATCAATTCAAGCCTACGCTGTATACCTCCCGGACGTCACAATCTCCATTTAAAATTTTCACGAATAGCATACGCATACAGCGTCCACAGTATATCATGGGATATAATAAACATTTATGTGCATTTATATACTATCTTTTTCCTCTATAAGCCTATGATTGTTATTTGTACAAGCTAATTGTATCAACGATGAGAAGCTCACTTCAGACGCCGTCTTTCCAATTAGTTTAAATGACCAGTTTAACAATATTTACAATCTACGGGAGTATGTAGTCAGCGCCAAAATTTTAGGGCCCACGAGAAAGAGCTGAACATTTCCGCATAATTCAGCCTTGCATTTAGACTTCTGACATGTTCTAAAACGCGCAAACTTGTACCGTGCAGTTCCACCGAATACAGTAACAAATCGCTGCAAAATTCAAGGTTTTTCCTCATTGACGCCGACTGTATACGTCTTTACACGACACATATTTTAGCTATATAGAAAACCCGGTAAATGAAGAAATCAGGCGAATAAAAGCAAGCAGAGTGATACAAAACGATCAAGTACATGCACACTCACCTCTCAAATAATTTCACTGTCGACGCAGTGGCGAATCAGATTCAGAGCGTAGACCACTCGCCTTCCATCCTCCAAACGGAGAAGGCATAGCTCAGGTGCTCGTTGGCGATGAAGCTGCACTGGCTGCTCAGTTTGCTCTCGGTCTCGTCGCTCTTGAGCACCTCGAAAAGGAAGGAGATGTACATGGAGGCCAGCTTCAGGGTCTGGATCTTGCTCAGCTTGTCCGACGGCATGGTCGGGATGATCTTGCGCAGCGACGCGAACGCGTCGTTCAGCGATTGCGTGCGCGCTCGCTCGCGCACGTTGGCCATCATGCGCTGGTTCTGAAGTTCTTCGAAGCTGTGAGAGGGACGCTTGCGCGACCGCGAACCTTCCGAGGACGAAGACGAAGACTCGCCGTCCGAGTCGCTCCTCTTGAAGCTTTGGTGTTGCAGCTGCTGCTGTGACTGCTTTCGCTGGCGCTTGGCGATTACCTGCAGATGCTCTCCGATTGGCGAATGTTGTTCAGCACCGTTCGAAGACGGTACTCGATGCTGCTGCTTGTGGACGCGAGGATGACAGACGTCGCCGTTGGAGAGTACTTGTGGAACCGGGTGCTGGGCCACGACGTGGGGAATGTGACCGTGCTGGCTCTGATGGCGGTGATGCTGCTGCTGTTGACGGGACACGCACTGCTGATACGAAGCCTGCAGGACGGCGTAGTGGCTGTCAGCCGAAGGTGCAGGTAGGCAGCTATCGTCTGGCGCAGCAGAGTGAAACACACTGGGCATGTGAGGCATGTCGGGGAGAAAGGAGGCGGCTTTCATTGAAAACACGGACTTATCGTGGCTACCGGCCTCTCACCGACCAGGCAGTGACACGTCTACAGCGTAGCGACGGCGCACGGCTTCTTAAAAACGCTCGTCCGACGGGCAGAAGAAGCGCGTGCGTTAGAAGGGGGGCCGGGCTTGGTTGGGGGTGGTCCAAGACCAATGGGAATACGCGGGGCGCGGCACCTCACAGCCAAACCCCACTCAGGAAGGAACTCTCTCTCTCTCTCCCTTGCCCGCTTCCCCCCTGGCGGTGTTCTCCTCCTCCTCTTCTTCCTTGGGCCGCGCGATCCTTGCCACGAGAGCGAGCGCAAGTTTGTGTTCACTCGAGGTAACATTGGTTGTGATTGCGTTTCTGCACTTCGACTTGCCATGCGCAGTCCTTCGAGGTACTGCTTGTGGCTTAGTGCCACGTCTAAAACACTGTTCTGAAGGTAACCGGGGCACGATTTCTTTTTATTGGAATCGGAGAGCTACACCCTGCCGTGACGGACGTGTGGGAGAGTCGTGAAGTAAACGGAAGATAAAGATAAGAAAAATGCGCTCGAGATTAGTTTCACGAACGGCACCGTTGTATCAGAGCGGTTTCCGTTCTTTTTTAGTAAACGAAAAATTGGGGGTTGTAACATCACTGAAGACAACGACAAGGTTAATGGACATTGACCTAAAAGTTCATCGCTTTTTAATGCGAAGCATTTCTTAGCGAGCCTTTGGCACTTTGAGCGTATCTATCTATCTATCTATCTATCTATCTATCTATCTATCTATCTATCTATCTATCTATCTATCTATCTATCTATCTATCTATCTATCTATCTATCTATCTATAGCCGCCTACGTCTGGGGGTTCTCATGGCCACCTCCTTAACTTGGTGTAGACCAAAATTGGCATGGGAGGGTAAGAGGAATTGACGAATATGACTGTCGGGCCATGACAGGAGTAACGTGAAAATCCTGTCGTGTACGTCGTCAAACCCTTTTCTCCAGACACGTGTGGCACATACCCGTTTACCACAGGTCGCGGTGCACGGGTATGCGCCACAGGTGATTGACAGTTTATATCTACCCAAGAACGGCGAGAACAGACATTAAATGCGAGAGCGTTAAGAAAAACTGACATCGGCAGCGTTGACCCGACGAATAGAAAGAATGAAAATTTGGATCCCAGCAGGAATCGAACCCAAGCCTTCTGCGTGGCAATCAGGTATTCTACCACAGAGCCACAGGTCTATAAACTGGTTTGGGAAAACAGCCTATGCAGGCGTAATGTCGGTGCACAGTCAATTGTGGTTGTGCTGCTTGCTATCTAATTTTACAAGAAAGCAATAGACACTACATGATACTCCTACGATGTGTATACGTACGATTCAGGCGTCATATCGGCTAAATGTCTGTGGTTCCAGTGTTGGCTCCGCTTTTATAGCAGTCTAATAAACATTACATTTGTATTCCTATGATTCAGCAAGCTATATTGAAACATTGCTCGACCCCGGAGGAGTACATTAACGAAATTTACGTATGATATTCACATCATCGCACCGTAAAGTGCACTTAGTCCGCCAGAATGACGCAGTGTCCTCATCATTCCTTACGAGGCTGCGCGATGGCCATACTGACCGAGGATGATACCAGATTGATTAACAGCCGCTTTGTAGACTACGTAGGCTACATACACCCAGGTAGTCTACGAATACGACAAGCGCCATCCACTGATGTTGGTCTTACAGCCTCGACGGCCTATACCTCACCAACGCGAAGGGTGACTTCAGATTCCGACATGTCGCCTGCTCTATCGACAGAAAATTTGTCGACGAAATGACCGAGGCATCCACGATTTGCAACTGCTGTACTATACCTCATACTTCACTACACATGGACCCCTCGTCACCGCGATCACGACCTGATCCGATAACAAGTCATGACTAGCTGCTGATGCTCACTGATCACGGGGATGATAACCTTGTTCAAAAACTGTCAAGAACATCTTCCACACATGTACACGGGTTCGTGAAACGTGCGTGCGTTCTCCATCATAAGAGACAAGTATAAGCACTACATATCAGCTTACCGCTTCTGGTGTTGGTTATGTAACACATATGGGGCTCTTCAACATATATGTATGCGTATAAAATTTATACGGATCTTTACCCTCATTTTGTAACGTTTCGCTCCGTAAAAAAAAAATACGCCACAGTCACCTTCCCGCCGCATGCTTCGCATAACATCGACTCCCATGGTACGTGTGATCTGCCGAATTTTTAAATGCGAAGCATTTCTTAGCGAACTTCTGCGACTTTGAGCGTATATCTATCTATCTATCTATCTATCTATCTATCTATCTATCTATCTATCTATCTATCTATCTATCTATCTATCTATCTATCTATCTATCTATCTATCTATCTATCTATCTATCTATCTATCTATCTATCTATCTATCTATCTATCTATCTATCTATCTATCTATCTAGCCGCCTACGACTTTGTGTTCTCCTGGCCGTTTCGTTAATCGGACGTATACCAAAATTGGTATGGGATAACATGATCGTATTACCAACATAAATGACAAGTCATAACATGAAAATCATGACACGCATGTCATGAACAGCATGATTTACAGTCCACGGCCTTGGGGCTCTTGCGGTCGTTCCGTTAATTTAATAAATACCAAAATTGGTATGGTGTGACAAGAGTTCATGACGAACATAATGACAGGTCCTAACGTGCAAATCATGACACGCATGTCATGTGCTTAATTGCGAAGCATTTCTTAGCGAACTTCTGCGACTTTGAGCGTATCTATCTATCTATCTATCTATCTATCTATCTATCTATCTATCTATCTATCTATCTATCTATCTATCTATCTATCTATCTATCTATCTATCTATCTATCTATCTATCTATCTATCTATCTATCTATCTAGCCGCCTACGACTTTGTGTTCTCCTGGCCGTTTCGTTAATCGGATGTATACCAAAATTGGTATGGGATAACATGATCGTATTACCAACATAAATGACAAGTCATAACATGAAAATCATGACACGCATCTCATGAACAGCATGATTTACAGTTCACGGCCTTGGGGCTCTTGCGGTCGTTCCGTTAATTTAATAAATACCGAAATTGGTACGGTGTGACAAGAGTTCATGACGAACATAATGACAGGTCCTAACGTGGAAATCATGACACGCATGTCATGTGCAGCATGATTTACATGACATGATCTCGGGCCACTCGCGGCCGTTTAAATGAATGGATATATACGAAAACTCGTATGTCGAGACATTTCTGTATGACAAACATAACTGACACGTGGTAACATGAAAATTATGACATGCATGTTATGTACGACATCATTTACATGCCTCGCTCATGGCGCACTCGCGACCGTTTCGCTAGATTAATATACACCAAAATTGGTATTGCGCGATGTGACTGTATGAAGAACAAGAATAACAGGTGGTAACATGAAAACCATGACATGCATGTCATGTATGTCATGATTTACATGCCACGCTCATGGTGAATTCGCGGCCGTTTTCGCTTGCTTGATATACACCAAAATTGGTATTGCGTGACCCGACTGTATGACGAACGTCAATGAGAGGTGGTAACACGAACATCATGACATGCAAGTCATGTACGACATGATTTGCTCATGGTGCGCTCGCGGCCGTTTCGCTAGATTGATATACACCAAAATTGGCATTTCACGCTGTTACTGCATGAAGAACATAACTGTTGGTAACATGAAAACCATGACATACATGTCATGTATGTCATGTTTTACATGCCATGCTCATGGTGCATTCGCGGCCGTTTCGCTAGCTTGACATACACCAAAACTGTTATTGCGCGACGCGACAGTATGACGAACGTAAAAGAGAGGTGGTAACATGAAAATCATGACATGCAAGTCATGTACGACATCGTGCGCTCATGATGCGCTCGCGGCCGTTTCGCTAGATTGATATGCGCCAAAATTGGTATTGCGCGATGTTACTGTATGAACAACATGAATAACAGTTGGTAACATGAAAACAATGGCATGCATGTCGTGTATGTCATGATTTACATGCCACGCTCATGGTGCATTCGCGGCCGTTTCGCTAGGTTGATATACACCAAAATTGGTATTGCGTGACGCGACTGTATGACAACCGTAAATGCCAGGTGGGATATTTAAAATCATGATATGCATATCATTTACGGCATTATTTGCATGCCACACTCATTGTCCGATCGCGGCTGTTTCGCTAGATTGATATACACCAAAATTTGTATTTGGCGATGCGACTTATGAGGAATATGAGTGACAGGTGGTAATATGAAAACGATGATGTGCATGTCACGCATGGCGTGATATACATACCACACTCATGGTGCACTCGCGGTCATTTCGCTCATTTGATATACACTGAAATTGGTATTGCGCGATGTGACTGTATGACGAACGTAAATGACAGGTCCTAACATGCGAATCATGTTATGCATGCCATGTACGGTATGATTTACATGACACTGTCATGGTGCGCTTCCGGCCGTTTTGTTAACTGGATATATACCAAAACTGGTATGACATGACACGAGTGCGTGATGAACATAAACGAAAGGTCATGCATTGTACATACCAGAATATTGTCTCATTAGCATGGCATATACCAGATTGTGGATGCATGCGTGCACGGCAAACATGCGATATATGGTGAACTAGATGGCATGGCATGAGTGATTTTATTTGGCTCAGAGTCAAACAAGGCGATGTATGCAGCTCTTTGCTGGCTGCTTCGCATTACATCGATTCCCACAGTGCGTGGGATCTGCCGGCTTTTTTTTATTGCGTCTTGTTTCCCTTGTGTAGATGCTCAGCAGAAAATGCCATTATCTATCTATCTATCTATCTATCTATCTATCTATCTATCTATCTATCTATCTATCTATCTATCTATCTATCTATCTATCTATCTATCTATCTATCTATCTATCTATCTATCTATCTATCTATCTATCTATCTATCTATCTATCTATCTATCTATCTATCTATCTATCTATCTATCTATCTATCTTATCTATCTATCTATCTATCTATCTATCTATCTCTAAAACAGAGAGCCAATGCAAGTGTTGGGGCAACACTAGTCAATTTCCTGTTACCACTCCAAACAAAGCAGAAAAAGAAAGCAATACCAGAGATTTGGCGCCGATATGCATATAAAAGTGAAGCGAAGATTGCTGTGAGGCTGTGCAACTGTGGGCAGCTAGTTGTATTTCAATTTAAATGTCGGCAAACATGCGATATATGGTGAACTAGATGGCATGGCATGAGTGATTTTATTTGGCTCAGAGTCAAACAAGGCGATGTATGCAGCTCTTTGCTGGCTGCTTCGCATTACATCGATTCCCACAGTGCGTGGGATCTGCCGGCTTTTTTTATTGCGTCTTGTTTCCCTTGTGTAGATGCTCAGCAGAAAATGCCATTATCTATCTATCTATCTATCTATCTATCTATCTATCTATCTATCTATCTATCTATCTATCTATCTATCTATCTATCTATCTATCTATCTATCTATCTATCTATCTATCTATCTATCTATCTATCTATCTATCTATCTATCTATCTATCTATCTATCTATCTATCTATCTATCTATCTATCTCTAAAACAGAGAGCCAATGCAAGTGTTGGGGCAACACTAGTCAATTTCCTGTTACCACTCCAAACAAAGCAGAAAAAGAAAGCAATACCAGAGATTTGGCGCCGATATGCATATAAAAGTGAAGCGAAGATTGCTGTGAGGCTGTGCAACTGTGGGCAGCTAGTTGTATTTCAATTTAAGTGTGTGTACGAACAGTTCACAACAAGTAATTCGCAAACGCCATCAGTAACTACCCATCTCCGTAGAGATACCCTCTCAATCATGCATGCCGACTGTTTCAGTTGCGAATGGCTGGCGTACCACCCAGCCAATACGACAGCGCTCTTATACGTAAGAGGACATTTTGAAGTGTTACAAAAAATGGTGTGACCTTCCGATGCTGAGAGGAGTGGGTTACGAGAAGTCGGCACATCTTTGACCATGCTTTGATTTCGTGTGATCACGTCCTCTTATGCGGCGTCACCATGACGTCACACATGATCTCTATCATGATGACGTCACATGATGGAGTTTCAGAACAGTGGAACCACTTTTAAGAGTTTCAGATCAACTTAAACCAGCCGTTTCTCTCAGCATAGAAGCCACCCTGCACTTCGTGCCCCTAAAATATGGCAGCCGCGGTTGCGGCCTTGCCTATGGGATGCCATATTCTGCCACCGAAAGGCTGGTACACGTGGGAAAAAGGGATTATTATTGCAAGGGGTGTAGTATTATGTTATGACTGCACAAGTTGGTCAGGAAATAATGCTGTCAATTTTGTAACCGTACGATGTTTAAACGCGGGCTCAAGATTTGTCAGGGGAATGCCCCCTGCTCCGGCTCTTTTTATCGTTTCTTCTTCTTCTTCTTCTTCTTCTTCTTATTATTATTATTATTATTATTATTATTATTATTATTATTATATTATTATTATTATTATTATTATTATTATTATTAGTTCGAAATTGTCAGTTCCCTTAAATATTGTGGGTCGTTTTGAGCTTTTGTTCACCCCTTTGCGATATATGTGTGGCTTCCCTGAATATGCCCCCCCCCCCTTCGCCCCACTTAGCGCAATATGTTAAAGACGTAGCGGATATAATCAAAATTATTATATCGAAATAATCAAGCAACCATAGCTAACTGCACTCTAAGCAAAAATATGTAAATAAAAAGTTCGGCAGATCCCACGTACCATGGGAGTCGATGTTATGCGAAGCATGCGGCGGGAAGCTATAAATAATCGTACACATATACGAAGGTAGGCTATATACATTATGGCAACTTATAGTACATGATTAGGACATTTTGACTGTCCATCTCCCCTGGTGCAGGTCGGGTCTTACTCAAGGCCTTCTCACATTCTGTCCATCTCCACATAGATGCATACGCGCATTGCACGAACAAACAGCCTACCAATTCTACAAAATGTACTAAGAAAAGAAAACTCAAACAAAACAAGACCAGGAGAAGTGACCAGTTATACGGCGCCAGCCTACTGTCGTTCATTTTCTGTTCCACCTTTTCACGGTACACGCCACCTATAGAGGAAGTTCAGGTGCGGTGCACAGAAAACGACGCCGCTCGATCGTCCAGCGGGACAAAGGTAACAAAGGTGCGATACCGAGGGGGACGAGCAACGGAGGTGGCGGGGCCGCCAACCTCACGCACTGACCTCAGCGCGCGTCAGCACTGCTCAGGGAAAGTCATCGGGGCGCCGTCGCGCACGCTGCACCGGTCTTTTCATTTCCTTCAACCTCTACCATTAGGCTACTACGGCAGTAGGCGGGCGCCATATAACGGGTCACTTCTCCTGGTTTTGTTTTGTTTGAGTTTTCTTTTCTTACTACAGTACTATACAGTAGCCACCGTACCCGAGTCGGCCTGGACCGCCTCGAGGCTGTACTCGGGCCTACACTGCGCTGAGGCTCACAGCTAGAGGGAACTAACGAGTGGCATGGTAGACAGGAAGGACATTCGAAGTCTTCATCCGTTTCGCCGCTTGTCGCGGATGGTCTTTGGGGCCGACCACGGTGTAAGAAAAATACTAAAAAAAAAGAAACGTATTCTTACACCGTGGGGCCGACTAATGAAGAAAGATTGCGAGAGAGAGCGGTGCTGCAGCACAGGGGAGGGGGAACGATATTCAAGGACGCAGAGACGACTCCTCAGCCTCGCTTTGCAACACGTCACGTGGAAGGGAAAGACAGAAAAGGGTTTGAGCCGAAGGTGTTCGGGCTTTCTTTTCTGTCTGCCGTGTGGAGGAAGCAACAAAAGCCGCCGCCGCCACTGCCGTGGAATAGCTTGTTAAACAAAAAAGTAGACACCTCGTCAACCAAGGAGGATTAAAAATTTGTCGTCAACAAAGTTAAAAGGAAAAGAAAAAAATCAAGACGGCGCGATGCTTCTTCTTGAGCGCTTTAACGCGACACGCCATCAGTCAGTCACGTGACGGATGATACTCGACGTTGTTGTAAATGGGAAGACTGCGCTTCCAAACTCTCCGCTAGCGAAAGTGATTGCAGCGTTGGTCGCACGACAGGCAGCAGTCTTGGCGCCAGCCTGTTTTCGTCCTCACTCACATTTTGTGGAGCGAATGTGTTTTCGTGATCGTTTAATGGTTCTGCGTTGTAATAACAGGATTTTTTGTGCTGTCGGCTGCCACAACACATAACCTACCTTCAACATCAGCGTAGTCATGGGGGGTGGGGGGTCACAACGTGCCGCCCCGAAAAATGTGTAGGCTTATGCCTAGAAGAATGTGGGTGTAGGCCACTGGGTGATTCACGACTAGCAAAGGTAACCGCAAAGCCACACGGGGCACAGGAAGAGAAAACACGGTCAACGCAGACAACACGGTCAGGCGCTACGGTCACTGGAACGAGGGCCTGCCGCTTCTCGAACGCTTGCGAGGAAGACATGTACGTTGAATTCGGCTTTATTCATCGGGACGAACAATGATTATTCTTTGCATTCGCTGGAAGAGGGGTTATTGCATGGTCAGCTGGGTATACCACTGCATCAGGTCAGCCGTACTTTCGACGAAGTGGTTAATCACCTCAAGGTCCCCCAATCGCGATGAACTAGAGCGGAGACATTATGCCGTTGTCGTTCATACTTACGACGTGCACCGTTGATAAAACAGACTGAGAGCACTCCCCCCCCCCCCCCGCCTAAAAAACCAAACAAACAAACAAAGAAAAAGAAAACAGAATCTGCGCCAGGTGTTTCGTGGGACATTAATTAAAGAGGAGCACGAAGCTTACTTGCTGCCATGAAACGTTCTTTTCTTTTTTTTTTTGTCCCCTTTTCATTGCAAGAAAGCTGCACCAAATGGCTCCTTTTCGAGTGCTCAGCTTTTCCATTCACTGTGATGGCGACGCCCACCCGTTGGAGGATCGTTTGCATACAAAGAACCAGCACAGAAAAAAAAAATATTCATACTCAACTGAACGTGCGCCGTTTATACATTGCCGGCTGCATGCACAAAGATTCGGAGGTCAAATTTCTTGTCGCTGCGGGATTGGCTAACTTGACATGATGCCCAAAGGTTCAGAAGCCCCGTTTATATCTATAGTGCATGTACCGATTTCAGACAGGAAAGCGTAGCTTCTTTATGTAGTTCCTCCTTGAACCGCAAAAGCACATCATGCGTTGAGAAGTTGAGTCGAAAACACAGCATCGTGTTTGGCATCAGTTGACCTACCTCAAAATGGCTCTGTAGTCTTTTATGCTACCTAATCTGGACTACAGCCGCAATCACCTACTCTAGCGGACCGCCGGACTTCTCTTAGCCAGCAGCCATACCGACAGCTGCCACCCTTACCGCCACCACCACCAGCCACCTGTTATATTCGGAGAGCCAAAAAGACGGAGAGGCGATATGTAAAAGTGACGGCGGATGTCGCGTGACCGCCACTGCACTCATACAGAGTCGGCGCAAGATTTACCATAAATTTCTACATGTTCCACTGATGATCTCCGCGACGAAGACCTATATATATAGGTCTTCGTCGCAGAGAGCCAGCTCCCATATCACTCTGTTGAGGTCATCGATAAACACGACACGCTCACTCCTCAACTGAATGGCAACCATATAGTCAGCTCGAAACGCACTGCAAATTCTGGATACCTGAGAGCCAGTCCTTGAACTCCTTCGTTAATATCATGTGTTGCGGTCTAATTCATCTAAGACAATCGCAGACGAAGCGGACTCCGAAACGGTTCTCACTTTGTGGCCTTTAGCCCTTGACCTCTGCTCGAGGCGGAAGCGTCGTTGTAGGGTTGTAGCTCCTGCCATTTAGACAGGCAGCCGAGATCTCTTCACGTTCCTCTTTCGCCGCCGGCCATCAGTTTCCCACTCAAGCATCCCTCACAAATGCGACGCCTCGTTGCGAGGTTCACTCCAATGACTCTGAGGTCGTTGAGCTGTGGATTGGTCGGCCAACGAAAATGAATGGGGAAGGCCAGCCACTGCACTTTCGGAGACGACGCGCCGGAAAAATAAAGGAGAAGTGCCTGTCGGGCGCCTCTTGTCGCAACACCTCTCTTGAATACTGAAAGACAGGACGCGCGAAAATGCCGACGATTGAATATACGTCGAACCTTACAAAACAAGTGTACTGCAGACCGTGCAGCTTTGGCGGCAGCTCAGTTTGCCCATCACGGTGTTTTGATGTACGTGCGACTGTACGTAACTATATATACCCGAGCTAACGCAACTATACATTTCTTCGGAGGGAGGAAATTTGCGATTTCGGGCTGCCTGTTTCTCGTTGCACGCGCTCGTAAAAGCTACGCGCACACACGTCACGCGACAGCGTCTCCGTATACAGTCTCTTCTCGCACACCGTGGCTCGGGTTCGTATAGGTCAGCACCTCGGTACACTTTTAATGTCGTAGATCACAGTACACACTGGCGCAGGCGTTTTGCGCTATATGCGTGCGCGTGTGTGGTCCGTGGCGCATGGCCCTTGCATCTGACACCTCGCGCCGCATTACGAAACGTTTATTGCGTGGCAACCTTGTACAGCGTAGCATATACGCTCGCGCTGTGCGCACCACAGCACAGTGTGTATACACGGCCACGCGCGGGGCGTTTGCCGTGCTCGATCTATACGGGGGCGGTGGTGATGGGTGGCGATGCCGGGGGCGTCTGTGTACGTTCGGGAAAGGCAACGTGAAGACGACGAGCAGAAGCGGCTCGTGTGCGCACGCTTAATGTGGCCGGAGCAGGAACCGTGCTACGGCGTCAAGTGGTCTGGACTGCGTCGCCGAGAATGTATGCGTGCCGCGGAGCGCGCCCGTTTACGGCTTGCAGGCACCGCTGATGAGCGCTACAGCCCGGCGCAGCCCTGCTTCGCCTGTTGTAAACACGACCCCTCTTCCTCCCCCCTCTCTCCCTTTCCTAATACGCACAGCGCAGAAATTACGTTCGCCACTGCTCTGCGGTACAGTGAAGTGCCGATGCGATACGCCGCTGGACCTCGATCCTCAACGTGCGTGCACGTAAAACAGAGTATGTACTTATGTGTTTTGTCACACACACACACACACACACACACACACACACACACACACACACACACACACACACATATATATATATATATATATATATATATATATATATATATATAATCAGTATATATATATATATATATATATATATATATATATATATATATAAGTATCACGTCTATAGACTATTTTACGGATGGTTTTGGTGCCGGCATATTGAGCTCTTAACCTTGCCGTTTTGTATCGTTAACAACTAAACAAACAGTGGTGCGGTAGACGCATACGCATGAAAACGGTTGGGTTGCTTCATTCAACGTTTCATGACCTCAGTAATTCAAGTCGCGATTAAAGAAAAAGAAACTGGGGCAGCTACGCACTAGTGGTGCAAAGACTGAGGAAGCAGTATCTGTATCTGTATTTCAAGTATCTGTATCTGTATTTCCGATACATTGAAGAATGTATCGTGTATCGTAAGATACAAGATACTGCGACCGCACCACCACCGTAGCGAAGCAATAAACGTTGGCTGAGCTCGAGCTTCTCAAGCTGATGCTTCTGCCACTAAGTCACCGGAATAAAACTAAAGGCAGTTACATTACTTTATCTTTCCACAAGAGTTTGCCAGCGAGGATAGGCGATAAGCTCTGAGCGTCCCTATATATTGGTTGAGCGGGGTTAGAGGTGGCGCTCGCGTTGTCTCGACAGACATGCGCGCGAATGTCTGCGCCCAGCCGAACTTTTGTTTGATCGTTTTTTTTTTTAGTTTTGTCAGTGCCATGACACTTGGCACTTCGCCACTCTCCTGTGCCGCGTACTACAATGCGTGCGGCGTCTTTCGCACACATGCTGATGCCGCTGTAAAGTCATTATCGAAGTTCGTCTTGTGTGATCCTTCGTTACGAAGTGTGAAGAATGCGAGAATGGCGGGTTGCTTTGCCTCTCGTGGCTTTCACACTTAGGCGATATGAAGGATCTCGTGAATAAAGAGATAGAGAATAAGGTTGAAAGAAAGGCAGGGAGGTTAACCAGGGCTGAGCCCGGTAGGCTACCCGGCACTGGGGAAGGGAGGGAGGGGGAAGGAAAGTTAGAGAGGAGGAGAGAAAAGTGACTTGCCGTCGACGTAACGGCAGTTCTACGCTTGATATCACAGGCGGTGAGTCAGTCCCGTGGCTGAAACTAGAGCAGCGCATTCATTGCTTTATGCAACTTGTATGCGCGGTCCTATGCAACCAAAAATCTTGTCGGCGGTGCTGCTAGTATTCTCAAGCAACAGACTTTTGAAGGCTTGCGAGAACTGGAGTGATGGTGTGCAGCAGTTGCAACAGCTATAGTACCAACGGTACCGATGCTGGATTTAACAGAACAAGCATTCACCTAACAGACGCTATCTTGGCTTACGTCTGTTTTTCTTTTATTCAAAGAGTTTTTAAAATCATAATTTGACTGGTAGCAGAAGTTATTTCCTAGCTGTCCTTCTTTTCTATCCCGTGCATTACCTATGTATCTATATTGTTTTTTTTTTTTTTTTCTGCCGGTCTGCTTACTGCAATATGCCTTTAACGTGCTGCCAATGTAAGCTCTCTACTTTATTCCTAGTTTTAACTGTCTGCGTCATTTCTGCCGCGGTTCTTCTTCAAGTGGAATATGAGTTTATATACTTATATTCCACTTGAACTTACTGTTATGTAAAGGGGATGTTGAGAACGAATATATAATAATCTGGGCGCGCCTGGAGTATACAGCAAAGATAATTCTGCTTACTGCTAACTAAATTAGCAAATTTGAGTTTGCATTATAATAACGTGAATTATTAGGCGCCATCTTGAATACGTTGGCAGAGACATTCGAGAAACACTGTTATGCCAAATGCTCCGTTTTTAATGCACCGAATTTAATTATCGCAGCTATTAGGGGTTACCCGCCGCGGTGGTCCAGTGCTTATGGCGCTTGACTGCTGGCCCGAAGGTCGCGGTAGCCGGATTTCGATGGAGGGAAAATGGTAGAGGCCCGTGTGCTTATATGTAGGTTTTAGAACCCCAGGTGGTCAACATTTCCGGAGCCCTCCATATAGCGTCTTTCATAATCATATCCTGGTTTTTCGACGTAAAACGCAACAATTATTATCAGCTCTTAGGGGTGTCTCCTGTATCGCGTTTCAGTACTTATTCGCTGTGTTTGATACGGAACCACTTTTCTATTTTACTTAGATATATTTGTTTTCGTTGTTTAGTATTCCCTGAATCCTTTTACTGTTGCTAATCACCAGGTAATCAGATCTGTAAGTGTCAGTAATGCGAATAGTGGCGGTGTCCAGCAGCGCTTTGCGCAACTGTACAATGCGTCTGAAACGTTTCGGGGCTACACATGTTCTCGGTGACGTACACCTGTCCGGTGATCCGTTATTGCGAAAACCGTACTATGTTTACCGGCAAGGTAGAACTCCACAGCGGTATTTGCACCTTCGTTCGGAGGCTTCTTATTGAAGTTCATGTGGTCACTTGGCAACCCGCTTGGTGGTCAGCAAGCAGAGCAACGACTAGCTCCCATCAGTTACAAAAGCTACAAGCAAGAACCGCTATCAGCGAAATGTATAAAGAGCTGTCATGTTAAGCAGCGAAAACAGTTGTTTTGGAATGAAACAGATATACCTTGAACAAGGAGTACAAAAGGTTTGAGATACTAAGAGAGTTTTCTTTCAAATGAAACACAATTAGTCGCAGTTAATAAATTTTCAAGCGAACATTTATGCGCATAGGGGTTTAATGCTGCATTGTATAGATATACATATATATTAAAAAAATTGAGAATGTATTGAAGTATCTTAAGATACAATTGCAATGTATCGTATCGGATACAATCAGTAATGCAGTATCTTGTATCTGTATCCCAAATACTTCTTCCTTGAGTATCTTGTATCGTATCGCGATACAATTTCAAAGTATCTTTGCCCAGCCCTGAAGTCTATACTGTACATGGTTATGGTATGGTTTACCCTCTCACCTCCTCCTTTCCCATACATCACGCCTCCTCACCCTCACTTCCGTTTCCTACCCCTTCCAACTGCGTGAAGCTATGCGAGGCTTGGCGCGGCGTTGCGAAACTATAGGCGCAGCTGTGCCACGTGGTCTCTAAGCAACGCGCACTGACGTCATAGCTAGGCGAGGTTTTCGCCAACAGCGCAGCGACCAAGATCCAGATTGAACAGCTCCGCTTTTGATAAGAAAATTTTCGTTTAACAGCCCTGGATGGCGGCTATATCTTGCGAGCTTGCCGGGCGTTGAAGAGGCATTCTGCCGCTCATTCAAGCATGCCTGCTCACCGTTTCGTAGTACCTCCCAATGGCCGGTAAGTCAGCAAATTGCAAGGGTCGACACTTCGACGTACTGGGGACCAAACAATCGACTCAGAGATGGCATGCCGCATATAAGCGAGATATGGTTACATTATGAATGCCCTCCTTGGGGAGCTGCCATATAGAGCAGTATCTTCCACGAAGTATCTTAAACGCGTATTGGCGCCAAGGCTGAATTTGGAGAGTTCAACACATGCCAGCTCTTTCTCAAGTTACAGTGCACTTAGTCATACATAGCTAATCCAACTAACTTTGAATTACACTTCCCGTAGAAGCACTGGTAACGCTGTCATAGATGCACGTAGATGTATTGAGCTGTCTTTGTGTGATCATCACCGCTAATTTCGATCATTGAATATATTTCATATTGAGTGTACGTTTACGTAAAACACCCCGTACGCGCGTTTAGCAAATTTTCGGAGCTGAAGGCCCTCTGTTATGCAGGGCATAACCATTTTGTGATTGGGAAAGAAGCCGGAGCTGTGTCCAGATTATGACGTTGTCCCTCCACTCCTGAATCATGTGTCCACGCATTACGTGAAAATCAGCTAGTATGCCTGAAACGCATAATCTCGCATTGCGTGAACAACAGCGAGTATGTCTAAAAACGGTTAAGGAGCAGCGCCGCTAGGGACGGATGGGAAGGATCAGTCACAAGTCGTTCTCATTGACAATAGCAATTTCTCTTTGAAGAGCTTGTTGACAAGATCAAACTACAGAATCAAGTTAAGGTAGCATGGCGTTTTGGGGTATTCAGATAGTAGGACATTATTAATACAAATTATTCCCCGGGGAGGAGTGTATAGTGCTTGTCTGGGGAAAACAGCCCTCTAAAATTTGCCGACTGAGAGAAATCTATAAAAATCACAGGGCCCCTTTCGCATTCGCCTAAGACGACTGGAAGGCGAAAGCCATCTTCCTTTTTTCAGTCGTCTTTCAGGTGATTCACGGCTATGAAAATGCAGTGGAGGTATTCTAAAGTGAGCTAGGCCGTTCACTGTGGTTATGAGAAATCGTCGATTCAAATGCACTAGACGAAGAACTAAACTGATTTGAGCTGTCAACCTCTATGTCTGTCTGTGCACTTCATGCCGTACTTTTGAATCCGCCCATGCGCAAAATTCTATCAGCTATAATGGTTTGCCTGATATGCTAGAAGAAGACCAACATATATGTTCTTTTGTTACGGCGACACGCCTGGTGGTGTCGTCGCTTACAAACTCCTCCACAGCTTCGCACACATCGTTGCCCTGTGCTTTGTCTTCACTGCATGAAGAGACACAATGCGGTGAAGACACCCGTGATAATATGAAGGCCCAGCATCACGACCGCCACCGCGTCTGGGTGGATCCGACGTTGGAATGGTGTTTGATGATGCTGATGATGATAATTAGAAGGAGGAGGAGGACATAGTATTTTCGTAGGAGCGTTCTTAATTTCTTTTATTATGCGCCATATATTTTAGTCTGTGAAAACTAAGGAACACGTCATAAGCTGAATGTAATTTTCATACGGTTATTTTAATGAATAAAACAAGTAAACGTAGAGATCAGAACAGCTAAAAGCGCTTAGTAACTAAAGAGCTACGTTTTTAAATAGTATCAGAGTTCCTAGTTTTGGTGTCACTTCACAGATGGTCTGAATGATATGCTGAAATGATATGCGATGTTTCGGCACCGAGATTTCTGATACCAATCTTTTGGCACTACAACTTAAAATATGTTTTCTTTTTGTTGGTTTATCTTACGTTGCCTAGGCCATCAATTTATTTACAAGAGAAAATGCTGGAGTGAGTGAGTAACAACTTTATTAATCGGAAGTCCCAACATTTAAGAAAGGTTAGGCGACAAGCTAACAATTCGACAACTAGCAAATGTACAGGTCTTTTATTTGTAAGAATGTTTTGAAACCTTTGTAAAACATTGTGACAATGTCACGTAAACGCACACGCTACATTTGTACGCTCGAGATGCTCCAGCAGATGCAGATCACAAGACTGCGATGTCTGTGTTTTGTTGCAGAGTCGCGGATTTGTAAACTTCATCCTTCAGTTTCTAACTCTTGCTTGCAAAAAAGCTGGTAGGCCATGAATCTGAATTATATTTCCCATGCAGTCGGCAAAATCCATGCATCGCTCAAGTGCTGTAAATCTTATTCGATTCGGCCAGAATCCAGCGGTTTTCGGACAAGGTAATTTGTGCTCCTCCAACGTATTTAGTAAAATCAGAGATAAGCGAGAGCTTTAAATTTCACTTAATGGCTCGTAGTACACACCAATCAGCAGTCATATGTAAAAGTGGAGCATAGTGGAACATGGAACGGGTAAAATTGCAACGTACAATCCCCTGTCCTGTCGCTCGCTCGCTCGCTCGCTCGCTCACTCACTCACTCACTCACTCACTCACTCACTCACTCACTCACTCACTCACTCACTCACTCACTCACTCACTCACTCACTCACTCACTCACCCTCACTCACTCACTCACTCACCTCACTCACTCACTCCTCACTCACTCACTCACTCACTCACTCACTCACTCACTCACTCACTCACTCACTCACTCACTCACTCACTCACTCACTCACTCACTCACTCACTCACTCACTCACTCACTCACTCACTCACTCACTCACTCACTCACTCACTCACATGAGGGAACGGGACTAGTATCCGGTAATCGAACCCGCCTCCTCAAGCTTAGCAGCGCAACAACCTAGCCTCTAAGGTGCCATGGCAGATTGTTTCTTCGCCACGTATTCTTGCAAAAATGTCTGCGTAGATACTTTTGTGTTTTTATTGCTTTCTGTAGTTAGTTAGTTAGTTAGTTAGTTAGTTAGTTAGTTAGTTAGTTAGTTAGTTAGTTAGTTAGTTAGTTAGTTAGTTAGTTAGTTAGTTAGTTAGTTAATTAAAGCCAGGTTTGAAGGCGCGAAATTAACCACGGTTATACTGCGCCAGCCACGAGGTGTAAAATAATTAATAAAAGTTGCTCAGTTCTAAAGCTTATTAAAAAACGGTTTAGGTTTTAAGAAAAACTGAGAACATTATCCAGGGGAATAAGTGGATCGTCTCCTAAAATGCGCATGTAGTGCAAGTGCATGCGTTGCTTGTATAATTAGCCAAAATATTTTTTTTGTATTTTCGTTGTGTGGCTGACGATTGAAGATCGTCTATCTATGGGGGCGTGACAAGAGTGAATGCGAGAAGGTGGCAGGTCAACTATATGATGGCATCACTGGCGTAGCCAGGAGAGGGGGAGGAGGAATCCCACCCTTTCCTTAATTTTTCAGTTTTGCATGTGTATATACATACTCGCGTACATACAAACAAATATACGCGCGAACATACATAAAAGTTGGTTGAGCCCCACCCCTTCTCCCCTCGAAAAGAATTTCTGGTTGCGCCCCTGGACGGCATGACGACAAGTCGATGTAGAAAGATGTGACTTAACAATTGTGGCTGAATGCGAGAAAGAAAGAAAGAAAGAAGGAAGGAAACAACAACAAAGAGCGCCGAGCAGAAACATTTTCTTTTATGTTCCGGTTTTCATTCTGGTTCAGCGAGAACAGCTCCAGCTCCTGGATATTTTTACCTCACTTCAGCCTCATCATTTAGCAAAGCGAAAGTAAATTCAGACTAACCTAAAACTAAAGCTTTTGAAATTAATTTCTGGTAACGTTGCGAACTTCTGGTTCAGTTTTCAGTTCGTGCAAAAATAGCGATAACTTTTACTCCTGCTTTAGGTTGGGTGCGCGTTTGATTATATCTCGTTTCAAAAAGCACATCATTCGGGCCGACGTAGGGAGCCTACATGACCGGCGGGCGGTCATATAGGCTCCCTAGGCCGACGTGCGACACGGCTCCACCTGTCGAAATTCTTGCAAACTGCGTCTATCTCGCTATGGCTACGCCGCATTGCTCTTGATCCTAGTGGTGAAGCTTCCTACAACGGCTACGAAAAATCGTGGACGTTGCTGCTTCCTCACTGTTACTAAGGTTAAAAGCCGACATAAAGTATGGACGAAAAAGATAGTAATACTGCACTCACTGTTTCGATTATTTATTCTATTCTCGATTTTCGAACGCACGAGAGCTTCGGCTTCGTCTGCGCTTTGAAGATGCCGTCAAACACCTTGTGGAGGGCATTCGGGCTATGCGGAAAAGCCGAATCACAATATTTCGTAGCCAGAACTTTTTTTTTGGAGGCGGGGGGGGGGGGGGGGGGGGCAAGGCCTAATTGTTCGAAAAAAAAAAAAAGTCTTTCCATGGCAAAAAGACAAAAAAAAGAAAGGTTGCCCGGGGATATATAAGGCTGGACGAATTTCAGGGGGGGGGGTGCCCGGGCACCTTTGGCCCCCCCTTGCCTACGTGCCTGGTTACCTATGAAATATCTATTTGGCTTGTTGGTTGACGTGTAGAGAAGCCACAACAGAGCAAATTTCATATGGAAAGAAAACAAGTACAACGGCTGCACTCAACTAGTTTAACTGTCGCCCAAGCACGGCATTATTAAAGGGGTCATGAAGCACCCGTTGGGCTGATTGAAAAAACACATCCTGCGGAAAGCTGACACGGCTATGAACTGCTCTGCCAAATATTACAGTCGTGCGCGCCGCGTAATGGCCACAAGCGGAGCGCGAAGTTGCCGTTTCCCCAGGCACCCTCTTTTCAAACAGAGGCCGGTTCTCACTCTCGTCGGTGGGCGGGGCGTCTGTCCGCTGTACGTCGCAAGAGACATAGCATGCTTATTGGCCGATAGCCGACGTAAATCGAGAGCGGCGTTCGGATCAGATGCGCTTCTTGCCGCGGGGTGCCGCCACTTGCCGGCGCCGCACTCCTCAGTACACGGTAGCCGCACTCGCGCAAGCGAATCACAGCGGGAGAGCGATCGCGTTTCATGACGCGCGCTG
Organism: Rhipicephalus sanguineus; assembly: GCF_013339695.2. NCBI lineage: Eukaryota > Metazoa > Arthropoda > Arachnida > Ixodida > Ixodidae > Rhipicephalus > Rhipicephalus sanguineus. Next base: position 173,246,365 of record NC_051178.1, on the reverse strand, counting down.
GCGTAACTTCTTTCCCCCATGCCATCCCTCCCTGTCTAGCTTCCAGTGCGCTCGCCGGCACGAGAAAAGAGAGAAAGCGCTGGGAGCGTGCGCCAAACCCCCGTAACTCCGCTGATTCTTGACGGATTCGAGAAATTTTTGCGGCAATCGATTCGGGAGGCAGTACACTCCGATACTGAGGCCATTAGATCATTACTTGGAAAAGTGGTTCATGACCCCTTTAATTTTTTTTCTTGTGTCGCTTTTTGTGTTTTCGTTATTACACACTAATTAACGAATATCACCTAGTCGCCTTTTTTTTTTGCTCACTTAAGCTAGTTGCAACATTGCGATAGGCACAAGACAATCCTACCGTATAGGCTATATCAAACTTACGTGAAACTGAATACAAGAATGTAAAAAATTGTGCTCGGCGGTGTAGCCAAGACGGGTCCAGAATATCTCTGGCGTGTAAAACCGAAATTCTTAAGTGTAACCGGTTGCAACAAATTTGGAATGCGTTGCGTGAGGGCAAGAATTGATGGGGGTAAGCTGTCGTCAAATTTTGTCCAATCAACAGATCCCTCCTATGCCACGGAAGCAGCTCGGCCAATTGAGATTACCATCGCCAACGGTTAAGGCTCTAAAATAATCGATTAATTTCATTAATTACTCCCGTCGGTACTAGTTGATGACTATGTTTTAATAAAATAATTGTAAAAGGTTTTCTTTTTCTTACAAGCACGAGCCCTCACTACAGCTTCAGTTTGACAGAGGTAAAGCTCTAAAAGTGATATGCAATTATCAGCTGCCTCACTGAGTTCAGAAGCCACCACATGTACAATTATAAACAGGTGCACTAGCTCTGATGGAAGAACAAATTGAAACCATAAGCGTGGTATAAAACAAATCATCTGAATCCATAGAAAAACCATGTAGAAGGTCGAAACGAAATTGCAAGGTTATAGTGCTAAGTGATCATGATTTTGAAACTATCTCCTTAATAAAGTTTTTTAGTTCTCCTCCTCCTTCAAAGGGAATCGACCCACAAGTTGCAGCTAAGACCTTCTCTCAGTAATACATAACGTGTCGCTTTCCTGTTTGCATTCGTTCAGTTCCCCGTGGAAGATGAGTTGTTTTATCCCTTGAAAAATTTCTGACAACCTAATTTTTCTATCTATATCTTGAATAATGTAGCGTAACTATTCGTATATGCCATGACGAGAAAGACAGGTGCGTAATTTCGTTCGTATTCAGCATCGTTAACGAGGTCTATTAATTGCTATAATTATTTCCGGAATTTCCTGCCATCACGTGCTATTGTCGCATTTCTGTATGTATGCGTTTAACGAGTGTAAACTTTAATATCGGTTCTAAATTTCTATGCTGTTTTTATTGCAATGATACAGGCCGAATATTTGAGCTGTATTGAGCCAACTAATTTGTACTTTCCACAATGCGTGCTGTAAGTGATCTGCATTGTCACGCATACAAACACACGCACGCACGCACGCACGCACGAACATTCATTAACAAACATGTGCGCACGCGCACACGAACTCAAGTGGAGCAAGAACGTGGGGCTGGCCATCATAAATGTTTGAATATTCCGCGTACCCATCATGCCAAAAGCTGGCCAATGTTCGCATGATGCTAATCTGAGTCTCGAATCTAACGCCCCTGCTCTTTTGTGTTTCGAAGACACACTTCGACCTGACGTTAAACTAAATCAAATCTCCCGCCCAGGCACTGCGGCAGGCAATGCTCAGAAACGAAACCGAAACGGCATTTGCTGCGTTGATTGGTGGCGCCATCTCGCCACAATTTACCAAAGTAAACGTGTCACGTGTTTCAGCGGGGCTCTCTGGGAAATGTCATTGCCAGGAGCCATTAGAGACCGCATCGGCAGCACCTAGCAGGATGTCTCGGTAGTATCGGTCGATCTTTTGCTCCTGTGTCCGCGCGATTTCCTGTGTGTTTTGGTGCGGAGCCGCTTTAGCGAAACCAAGATGTCTGGGATAGCGTCGGGACTCACGACAAAGGGCAGCAGTCGGCTGAAAAAGAAGCACTTCAAGCCTAAACATCAGAAGGCAAAACTCTTCAGAGCCAACGAGCCGCTGCTCAGTGTTTTTATGTGGGGTGTCAACCACACCGTGAGTACCGTCGCAGCTTTGCCGCGCCTCCTTTTTTTTTCGTGTCGCTTTCTACGAAGCCGGTTCCTTCCGTACAGACTACTTCGTTCTCGCTGTAATGCTCTCCTCGACGCCGGTTCACATTTTATATGTAGTGTTTTACTTTTCCGGTGCGTCTAGCAGCTTCAGGTCGACGTTTTTTTCCAGCGAGGACAACCTGCGTGTTTAGGCCTAGATTTTTTTACCAAAACAGCACTTGCGTGCGGATTAGGGACAGCTCTGTGCGCGGCACACCTCTCATTACGTTTTCCCTTGACCGCGGTGCCGCTAAACGAGTGGTAGCACACCCCGAAGTGCACCGCCCGCTCGCCAGTCCTGACGTAGTACGCCCTTGCTGCAGGCGCCCCAGCGATCGCAGATCTCTGCGATGCTGTTGTGTAGCGGACCCGGTTTTCGCGTCGCCGCTGCCTCGGTTGAAGGCGATGCGCTGGTAAGGTGAAAGAGCGATTACTTAGCATTGAAAAAGACGCTACTCATCAGTTCGTCGTGCAAGGCAGTTCAACCATCGCTGCTTGCTGCTATTGATCGCTCGAGTGTGACTATCTGGCGGCACATCAGTTGCGCTTGTGCGAAGTCGGGCGAAGCGGTGCCGAAAGCACCTGCCAGCTTTCTCGATCCATTTATATTAGCGAAACTTTGTGTACGATCTCGTTTGTTTCGTCTGATGTGGCCCATTTCATGACCTCTACAGCAGACCGTTTTGTGTACGCGTCCTGCGCATCCTCCGATACCGTGCGTAGGCGAGTCAGTGTTGCGCGAAGTTTTCACGTATGACTCTCTTACCTCTGCCAAACGATGCAAGTACTGGAACGATCCGCCTATGCCGCAGGAAGTCTGTCATTTATTATGAATAGTGCAATTAAAACCCAGTGATCAAATTTGTGGATGTTGGTGGCAAAATAGGCGTTCGTGGGTTCGATTCTTGTTGGTTCGCAAAGCCACGTGCTGGACATGTTATCTACTGCTTTAACGACCCTTGCTTACATAGACTTCAAATTTTCATCGCAGCACTGAATTATTTTGTTCCCTCTCTCAATACACGAGCTCTACACCCCAGTCATCGCAATCCCGCCGTTTTGCTTATATTCGCATTTCACCGCCCCAGTACTACTGTTATATTACAATGTTGCTGCACCCCTAACTTCACTTCAGCGCGTCTGTTATTTTGGAGGCGCTGCTTACTTGACTGGCAATTGTTTCCTGGTTGTTTATTTTGCGAGTATGTGACCTTACGGGTTTCGAGTATTAGCTTTTGCTCAGGCACATCTGTAATCGGCTCTCATTTTAGTGCTTGCTCTGGGGTACCCCACGGCGGTGGAATATTTCAGAGCTGTGTCCGTAAACAGAGGCACGCGTCCCCTCCTCCTCTTACCTCGTGGCTGAAAACCTGAACATCCCCAATTACCGGCTGAATTTATTCTAGACATGTTACATACTGCTTGAATGACTCTTGCTTACATTGACTTCAAATTTTCATTACAACACATTTTGGTCCCTCTCTCAATACACGAGCTCTACACCCCTTCCTCTTTTTCTGTATACGTGCCTGTGAGGCTTGAACTGCACTACAAAGCTGTTGTTTCTTTTTCGATATAACTAGATATGTGCGAAGCCACAAAATTCCAATTCGAATTGTCATTTCAGTAGTTTGATTCGCATTAAAGTCGTGAACTACGCAATTGAAGTCTCGAACATTCATCGCTCTTGAACGATGTAAGGGACAACAGCAGTTGTTGCAGCTCACACGTGGAGAAGGAACTGTGTAAGTGGCTTCTCTTCCCAATAATGCTGTCGCAGTAAAACCGCTGTAGTTTACACGAACACACGGAGATCACCGCCGGACCATAGTTTCGAGCTTTTAAATGAGTTTGTCTCGATTTACACGAGACATGTTGCAATTTTCGCTAAACCCTCAATGTCTTAGATTACTAATAAAGGATGTGCGGTTATCTAGTACTGCACGTAACTCCTCCGACGTTCGTCTGGTTAACTTGTTGTCCACCTTGCTTTATTACTAGTCACGGAGCAGCGTACACGATCTCACCTTTTTGTTTCTCGTTTGTGGTAAGGTCCGTTCGCCACTGGCCCTAAGTATCTCAAATACCGTAATTATTTATTTTTGACTGACTTCACTGATCAGTTACAGCTCGCACTCTTTAGAAGTTCAAAATATATTGGTCGTTTTTCGTGCACATTCTTTCTCTATTCGGAAGCTGCGCTATTTGGACAGTCGTTGTAAAACATATTTAATGTTGTCTTTTGGCGGCTGGTTTATTTATTCATTTATTTTTTTTAAGTTTGAAGTGTATTTGTTTCTCGTATGGAATGAACACGATATTCTAATCGACTTGTGGTACGTGCGCTCGGTTTTTACGAACAGTTGGAAATTCGCATCCACACACACACACAAAAAAACAGAACGCTATAAGTCAAGCTGAAAAAAACAACATTCTTGTTGAGGTCCTCTCCAATCGAAATGATGGGTGCAGTATGTCTAATGGGGGCTGCCCCATTTCCATCCGTAATTGCGCTACCTCTAGACCACATCGGAATATTTCATCCCTCCGTGTGTGTTTTACTAATTAACGTAGTAATGCGTGAGAGGAGCCCTGGGAACAAAGGGGCTATTTTGCTGCAACCGCACCAATCGCAATTAAGCAGGGGAAAGCACAAGTAAGGTATCTTTCGCATTACATTTTAGGAATAAGATATCAGTTAGGGTTATTTTTGCCACGTGCTTTATATTTCTTTACGAAGTAATAAGGCAACTATCTTGATTACTTTCGTTGCCCTGTTATTTTTCTCTTAATTACAGTTAAGTACAAACGCGAGAGTTTTCTTTTTTTATTATTAAGGATTATAACGCTTCATCTGTGGCTAAATTACATCCGATATTAGCGAGACAACATATTACTTTCACCTGTCGGGGTCGTTTGGAATTTTTTTTTTTACTTGCATTTCGCGAGCGTGCTCTACAAAATGCCGAAGAAAAAAAAAAGCGTTGACAAAGAAGTCCGGAAGGTTTCTTGGAATGAGGAAGCTTCCCACGTAGCATAGAATCGGGGCTTTCCCCGGTGTACTGTTTCGAAAGTACGCGTTTATTTAACATCCTGGCACGCGAAAGTATCCGGACTATACTTGACATTTTGACCGCTAACAAAAGACGAATGCAGGGAAAGGAACGACAACGCTGTCTTCCTTCTTTTGTTAGCGGTCAAGACGTCAAACAGTAAACACAAACTGGGCCAGACTCAATTTCTTCTTTTCCGGACCACGCAGTAAAATTTGTGGATCAGATTTTTGACCGTGTTCGGCGTTCAGATGCCCTTGATCCCAAATTATGGAACTTAAGAGTGCCACCATCGTTGCTACCGTTCAGAGGAAACACGAAGGGCCTTTTCTTTGTTTTGACGGCAGATTGCTCGAAAACCTGTTTGTAATTATCCAATGTGCGGCTTAGCCATAAATTGAAATCACACATAATGTTATGACGGCTGATAGAACATTTGTGACTCTTCATTGTATTTTTAGCAGTATGTTTTGCGTTATACGGAGGTGCTGGATTTCGTAAACTTGGTAAATACACAGCAAACTTTCTGTGTTCCATAAATTATAATAGCTGGATTGCTTTAAGGCAATCCAGTTTCGATTTTTAGTGCGGGAAGAGCATCTTATGATGCAAGCGGGGGTGACGTGGGAGATGGATTATCATGGCGTATTGGCGTTCGCTACACCTGAAATAGGAAAAAGTGTTTTTTCTCGCATTAGTAAAGTACTCTTTAACAATATCAAAAACATCACGCTTGCAGCGAGAAGACGCTTGGTAAGCCGGAAAACGCGCAAAAAGAAAACGCGGGTGGCGACGCCACCTTGAAATTTCCGCACCAGTCGCCGTGACGTCACAGATTCGGACGGCATCTACTAGTTCCTATATAGTTCCTAATCTGTAAAACTGAAGTAAGTTGTCTTCTGAAGGGGCCAGACACTTAACATTGCAAGTTTAAGGAAATTTCATCTAGCCAATGTGACCAATATATAAAAAAAAAAAAACTTTCAAATCCGCGACGTCGCCAACGGAGATTTCGCCGGCAAATTTAAATGTGAAGCTTTTGACATTGGGTTTCCTATGGTGGTGAAATTAACGACACTAGAGTTTTAATAGTACAAGTTATCAGTCTAAAGACTCCAAACTAACTTATTATTTCACTTCAGCGTCTTTTTAAAGGAGTACTGACACAAAATTTAAATATTTTAGGCTTGTTGCTCTAAATAAAAACACGGGTGTCGAGAACCCTAATAACACTCTCGTATAGTTCTTGGGAAGGCGTTGAATATCTGTTTAATACCGCCACCATAAAAAAGCACTTCCGATTCCGCTATCGAGGGAGCGGCTTCGCAGTGACGTGTCAACACAAGTCTGACGTCACGGGAAGACTGCAACTCGCGAAATGCAAGCACCAGCCCTGTGATTTGCTGTCAGTCTCACGTGGTTCACGTAAAAAAGCGATGAGCACATTGTTGTCCAGTGACTCCGACAGCGATTTCTGCGATTTAGGCTGCATGCAGGACGCAGATTTCGCAAACCCTGTGAACTGTGTTGACTGGTCGTGATAATGACCATTGCGGCGGGGCTGGCTTGCATATACTGGTTGACGAAAACTTTAAAATCAATGTAAAATATTTTATACGCGATGTCTGGCTCCGGTCTGTGGAGGGCGTTGATAGTGGACACCATGGAAACTAGAAATGTCCCTTTTAGGGTGCCTCAAAGTCGGGTTCGCAGCATAGCATATCCACCGAGCCATCTGGAGCGAGTGCCAGAACTCCGCCTTTGTCGTCCCTGTCCTTCGTGACCACCATCTGTGTCGTAGGATTGCACCTCCTGGGAAGCGGTAACTCGTTCCCATAGAAGAGAGATCGTAATACATGGTTTAGGATGCTTTCAATGTCGATCGTTAATAGTCACGTTGCCCGGTACACTTTACCATCTGCCTGCGTGAGAGCTTACGAACTGCAGTGCCAATCACTGAGGTTAAATGGACACAAAAGTCTGTTACAGTTTAGAAGGCAGAGACATTTTGGCCTCGAATTTACACAAGCCTGCACCAGTGGGGCGCGCACTCTTGACTGACGTCATGAGCCGGACGGCCGGTGATCCTGCCGCCGGAGAATGTGGCCCATGCAGAACATGAGCGGTACTATTAAAGACGATAGTCTTTCTTGGGGAACTTAAACGCAGAAATTTTGGTCTGTCTGTCTGTCTTTCTGTTTGTCGGCACGTCCCTCGATTCAGCCACTCGGCCAAAGTTGAACCACTTGCCCAAGGGCCAGCCGTCTTGAACTGGTAGGGCTGTTCATACTTGTGAACGTTGTTGATCAAAAAGTAAATATCATGCATATCTGAGGTGCAACATCACTAGGTAAGTATTAGGTGGCGTGTTCCTTTAATAGAAAATGCATACATACGTAATTTTAAGGACCCTAGTTTCTTAAGCTGCGCTGAAAATGCATAAGAATGGAAGCTTGAGCGAGTTGGTATGCGTTCATCTTTGTTGAAACAGCGCTCACTAGACGACGACGAAGTAAAAGAAGGCACAGGACAAGCGCTGCCTGTCCTGTGCCTTCTTTTACTTCGTCGTCGTCTAGTGAGCGCTGTTTCAACAAAGCTGAAAATGCGACTGCGCTGAAATTTGCCTTCCTCCGTGCCCTTCGCACCAGCTCATTGTTGTGTTTCGGTTTCGGTTCTGTATTGCACTGTACGAATGCCATGGGTTGGTGTTCAAAAACTTTAGTTTTGAGAAGGCCAAGAAGGTGAAAAAAAAATATTTAAAAAATGAAAAAGCAGCGTTGTGGGCGGCCTTCAGGCTGCCGGTTGTGGGCGCCGCTCTGGCGTTCCTGTTTTACCCAGGCGACGTGTAAATAAAAGAGTGTGTGGAGAGTACTCGTTGAGTGCGGACGTTTCTCTGCAAAGGTCTTCGCCTGCTGCTGCGCCGGGACTGCGAGCACGCAACACAGCACTCATGTTTCCCGACGTATTGCCAGATGGCGTCCATATCTCACACAGCGCCTCTTCTATCGTCTTTACACATTTGCAGCGAAGCACGCAGATACGCGGCCAATTTTTTTCTTTGGTCGTGGCACGAAAATCAGCTGCTGCGCTTAGGTCATCTGTGTGGAACCTCCTAAGCTGTACCCGACTATAAAGTGGAACACTAAGTTGAAACACTAAGTTAGTTTAGGCTCGTATTTTAGTATACGAAAATCCTGTGAAATATTTTCCCGATAATATATGTTGGTTTGGTTTGTCATGCATTTACATTATGTAGTGTAATGCTTAAGCGTAATTACGATTTATGAACTTGTCTTGTTTTCGATGTTGTCCTTGTCACGACGCACGATCATGAACTTGTGCACTTTGTGCGTAATTGTCGCTTAGATTTCACTTCATTCCTTAATGGACGTACCCTTCCAAGCGGTGCTTCATGAGGGTTGCATGCACGGAAAAAGTTTACATTGATAGCCACACGTTAACCGCGCGAGAGGCAGGTGATGGGAGCAGTGCTGTGACCCCGCATATCACGGACCTTCCAGCTTATTTCCTGGTAAATAAAATTTGACTTTGACCCTTAATATTAGAATAGAAAACGATGGTTAAAGTACCGTTTTATCAATTTGCGCATGTAAAATCAGACGCCCGGTACGTCACTGAGGTCAAGGATTTCGAAATATTCTTACGTGCTTTGGTCATGTTTGCTCGGTGAAAGCTTCTGGAACTTTCCATGTTAAGTGTCTGGCTTCCTTAGAACTTAGCGTGTAGTCAATTTTTACAGATAAGCAATCTTACAGCCCCTATAGACCTTTTTCATAGGTGAGGAGAGCATCACTTTCTGGACTGTGGCGCGGGAATACGAAGGCTGACGCACGCTGACGTCGCTGCTTCGGCAGTGCATAATTCTTGGGGTGTGATACGTGTACCACAACCCAGAAGGGGTTATGGCGGCACTAAGGGAGCAATCGTTTGAGCAGCTGCAATAGCAGATGCATTCAAAATTTGTGACGTCACGTCGAAATGGTCCTGCAAAATGAAGGCGGCGTCACCACGGCAGTCTTCTTTCTTCGCCTCTACTGGCTTACCGAACGTAACCTCGAAGCAAGAATGGTGTTTTTGGTATTGTGGAAAGGTAGTTTACTAATGCGAGTTAAACAGTTTTTTCTTTGTTTGCCCGCTGTGTGTTGTCCCTGAAACATTTAACCTCGGTGCTTAGTGCTGCAGTCTTTTTGCGCGGTTCATGTCGGCCGCTTATATGGCGCAACGGAAGTCTGTCGCACACCTTGGCAGGACCGCGCTCTCTTGCGCGAGCTTTAGTTCGTTCGGCGTGATTTATGTCAAGGACTTCCGACGACAGTGTGTGTGTGTGTGCGAGTGCGTGTGCAATGTCGTTGCAGTGCCGCGGCGAGACATCTTCGTCGCCCGCTTGCTTTCTCTCCTGCTGTGCAACCGCGCTGCCGCCTTGTCGTCGCTTTGCTGCCGGAAGAAATCGCGAAACACTTGCCGTGACCGCAAAGCCTTTGCAGTGACTCGTGTATCTGTGTGTGCGTATGTGCGACAGTGCGTGTGTGTACACACACACTCCTGGTACCCGACTGTTGTCTGATGTTCCACCCTTTTGCGCACCTCGACTACCACACTTACAGAGCGGGAATGTAATTTATTGACTTAATCATCGGTATACCGGCTTCTGTTGGGGGCGTTACATATTAGGGATGGGTGAATTACAAGGTACTATTCTTTGACTCGTATCCCTAACTCTTCCCAATCTACGGCCTTGAAACCTCCTGTAAGCACGCGATGAACAGCACTGGGGAGGTTGTGTCTTCCTGCCTTACGCCCTTATTTATTGGGATTTTGTTGCTTTCTTTATGGGAGGACTATGGTGGCTGTGGAGCCGCTGTAGATTTCTTCCAGTATGTTTATGTATGGTTCGTTGACGCCCTGATTCCGCATTGCCTTCATTACTGCTGATATCTCGACCGAATCAAATTCCTTCTCGTAATCTATGAAGGCTATATATAGGGGTTGGTTATATTCCGCGCATTTTTTTATCACCTGAGTGATAGTGTGGATCTGGTCTATTGTCGAGTAGCCTGTACGAAATCCTGCCTGGTCCTTTGGCTTACTGAATTCTAATGTCTTAATTCTATTAGCTATACTATCCTTGTAAACAGCTTGTAGACAACGGACAGCAGGCTGATCGGTCTGTAAATTTTCAGGTCCTTGTCGTCCCCTTTCTTACGGATTAAGATGATATTATCATTCTTCCAGTAACTCAGGGGACGAATTGCAACTCATGATTACTGACTTCGACAAGGAGAGCAGAATGGATGGTCTGAAAATTAATATGCAGAAAACCAAAGTAATGTGCAACAGTCTCGGAAGAGAACAGCGCTTTGCGACAGTTAGCAAGGCACTGGAAGTTGTAAAGGAGTACGTCTACTTAGGACAGGTAGTAACCGCGGATCTGAACCATGAGACTGAAGTAACTAGGAGAATAAAGATGGGATGCAGCGCATTCGGCAAGCACTCTCAAATCATGAATGGTAGTTTACCACTATCCCTCAAGAGGAAAATCCGTAGCAGCTGCATCTTACCGGTATATATACTCACCTACGGAGCAGAAACCTGGAGGCTTACAAAGAAGGTTCAACTTAAACTGAGGACGACGCAGCGAGCAATGGAAAGGAAGATGATAGGTGTAACCTTAAGGGGCAAGAAGAGAACAGAGTGGGTCAGGGAACAAACGGGTTTTAAGGACATCTACTCGAAATCAAGAAGGAGAAATGGACATAGGCGGGGCATGTAGCGCGTAGGCAAGATAACCGCTGGTCATTAAAGGGGTACTGACACAAAATTTCGCGGCCAAGATAGCCTGCTGGATCGATTCCCGTGTACGTGCGTGTACCATCTGCAAAATATCGACAGCGAATAAAGCTTGGAAGGTATTTTATATGAATTTTGAAGTTCGCGAGCGCAATCCAGCATTATAGGCCGCACCTAGTGCATTGACACCCTCGGAGGTGACCCGAGGTGACCCCCCTACTTCCCCTACGTAACCGTTGCAGCCGGTACAAGTTACGATGACGTCATAGCCGCCATTTCTGTTTTGACGCGCTTCCCGACGAATCGCTCTTCGCCAGCGGGTCAAACCTGAAGTGATATGCCACGTCGAAAATTCATTCGATCCCCGCCGCAAGAAAATCGTCGCCATCAGACGACGATGAGCCCGACGACGACAGACCGCGCGGAAATGCGTCACTGTTCTGTGTGCTCACGTGACCGAGCGTTTAACTCGCTAGGTGGTGATAGTTGCACCCGGCGGCTTGCCGTTTTTGGAGCTCTGTCAAACCGAAACTGAGGCTGTGTCGGTAATGAGGAGCTTGTAATTAATTATTTGTCGCGCGCTGCCGCAAACGAAGTGCCGTGTTATGACTAACAGGCCCCCAGCAACACATTGCAGCAAAAAAACGCGGGGCGAAAATTTTTGTGTCAGGACTCCTTTAAGAGTAACGGACTGGATTCCAAGAGTAGGCAAACGCGCGAGGGGGAGACAAAAAGTTGGATGGGCATGATGAGATTAAGAAGTTTGCGGGTATAACGTGACCGCAGCAAGCACAGGACCGGGTCGATGGGCGGGACATGGGAGAGGCCTTTGCCCTGCAGTGGGAGCAGTCATGATGATGATGATGAGTTACAAGGAACGACAGAAGTACTGCACGTCGGCCATGACTAAGCGTCGGCAAGTTATTCGAGTGCAGATTTCACGTGTGTGTCATTCGTTGTTTCAAGCTGATGTCGATGAACAAACCAAAAGCTCGCTCAAAACGTCGCTGAAGCTGCGGTACTATTCTTGCGTGGTGCGTGGTTGCGTATAATATACAATTGATGGAAGGGACGATGAGCTTCTCAATCGTCATATACCACGATGCTTTATTAGCCCTCTTAGTTGCGTGCGTACATGCTATGGCGTCTTCTAAAGGGGTCGTTCCAGTGGGTATTGCGTGGCGGTACATATACTGGATACATACGGGTCCCGAAACTATGGAACCGCCCCGTCTGGTGCCTGCGTGCACTACCAACACAGTTGGGCCTAATAAAAGTTGATTCGTCGTCATCATATACATGTACAATTTCTCTCTGTCGTATACCTGGTATTTTCGACCTTGTTGTTGCTGTGATACGGAGAGCCATGCAGCATTCCTTTTCGAATGCAATGTATTGCATCCTCGGGGAGTTTTCTTGCACATATCTATACCGGTAATATAAATGCGAAGATGTGTAGTGTTTATGATCGAAAAGCTTCTTTCGCATGTGTTCTTTATTGCCTGTTTGCATTACAGAACAGTATACACTGAAGAGTAAAGGCACATTATATAGCTACAGTTTGGTTAATATATAGAGCATTTTAAAATAATTGTTTTAGCTTAAAGGGACACTAAATGCAAATATTAAGTCGACGTTGATTGTTGCAAGAGCATTGCAGAAACTTCGTAGTGCTTGTTTCCTGCCAAGGAAATGCTTATTTTGAAAGAAAATCGCGTTTTGGTGGTCCGCACGGTGTTAGCACACTTCAAGTCACCCGCCTGAATGGACCTTCTGGCGTAACAATTGCTGTGCCCAACGTTGCCCGCCTTTACTGCCCGGCCGCCGACGCTATACGGTTTCTTGCGCAACAGCGGCCATCAACCTTGCCCAGACGCAGCCACGGGCCACTCCGAAGCTGTATAGTTCACTGTGACGGAGCTTAGCTTGGCCAGCAGCAGCAGTAAAGTATCAACAGTGCGAAAATAGCGAGAGCCAAGCACACGCAGCAGTGCGCGATACCAAAACTACCGCTGAGACATGCAGCTCGGCGAAAACGGAACTTTTGAACCACTCGCGCCGTTCCCCATGGTAGCGCCAAGAGGTTCTTTTTTCCATGAATCAAACAGAAACGGACAAGCAGCATTTTATTACGTCTTGTGATGCACGGAAGGTTCTTTTTTTATTGCAACTAGTTTGATTAATAGTGGTTAATTGTACTCGGGACTCTCTGACGTCATCGGGATTATTTCCAAAATGTCCCACTCGTGGCGCACATCGTGTCCTACATTTACCTTAATGCTCGATTACTAGAGCACTGCCGTTGATACTATTGACGTTTTAGACGTTCTCGCACATTGACTTTTCACTCTGACATAAATTGTTATTTGCCTCTAGTGTCCCTTTAAATAAATCACCAGGAATAGACTCGGGAGGTTCACTCTGCGCATTACGTATACTTCCCTAATGTACGCGACACTCCCAAGTTTATTTTCACCGGACGGCTATCTCAACATTTCATGTCGCACTTTGGTTCTCGTTTTCCGCAGACTGTGCGAGGTCCGTGCCGGAGCGTAAACATGTCGCATGGTATTGCTTCATTAGCTATCGACAGGAAACGAACACGTGAGGGTGCAATAAGTAGTTCTTTTCTGTGTGTGTGTTCATGTATAGGGCATCCCAACGAAATATTGGATCTCAGCGATCAATGAAAACATGTTCGATTGTCTCCCATTTCTGCTGCGCGGTGGATAAATGTGGGACGCCTTGTATGTGGGATGGTTGGCAGAGGATCGATCTTCTCCGCCGGAGGTTGTTTCAGACGTGAACCCAAATCTACGTCCACGAGCGTGTCTGCGTTACGCCCCCATCGGTGTGCAGCTGCCGCCTGTCGGGAATCGATCCCACGACTATATATGCATGCACAGCAGCTGAACGCCATAGTCATTCAGCCACCATGGTTGGTAGTAAAACAGAACGGTAGACAACTCACTAATTGAGGTGAGATTGAGTGATTGGTATTGAGTGAAGGCAGTGTTGCTATTATAAGACCGTATACCCGCTATACGACATAGCCATTAATCATTCATCGCTTGTGTAGCCGACATAAGCCAGTGCTGTTTGTATGCGACTAAATACGATGCGTGAGTTCGGTCAGAAATTTTCTTAAGGCACTTAGGTTCCTCATCAAACGCGAAATGTTTGACTGTCGGCGTCAAAAGGAGTGATACAAAAAATCGTCACGCGATGACGTCACAGTTACAAAAAGTGACGCCATTTCGTCACTGTTACGTTACATAAAGTAATGTTACATGATGACGTCATCTCACGACCGTCAGTCGGTCAGAGGTGGGCCGATCCCGGAGGCATTGCGGAACCAGAAGAGCTGCAGAGAGCTTACAATGTCTCGTTTGACCTGTATAACTCCCTTGCGCTGACGAGTCACTGCAGGACCCGTGTCGACTAATGCATCCTGCACGGCCGCAAACTTTTAATCGCTATCTGTCGCAATTGCCGAAGCTATCGATATTGTTTCCCCGTGACCGTGTACTATACTCCGCACCCGCGACTGAATTCTGGCGCGCTTGCCGTGCGTGCACACCGTCAGCGCCGTGTTGTGAATGCGTTGAGCGCGTGATTGGCGCGTGACGCGCTCTCGCCTCGCGTTTTCCGGCACTGGGCCTGTAAAGCGGCGCACGTCGTGGACACACATGGAGAGGACCCGGTTGGGTCACGGGGCCCGCGCTGTCGGAAACTGTCGCACGCTGCTGCGCGTGTCACGACTGCTCAAGGTCGCTGCGCCGCTTCTTCGCTGTGTCCGCGGAGGGCTGCATGCGCGCCCCGTACGCGTGCATCTCCTCGTTGCTACTCTGGTTCACCGATGAAACGGCGTGGCACATTACAGCGAGGCGTTTGTCGGCTCAGTCGCATACCTTTATTCAATGGCTCGCTGTAGCGGAGGAAACAACTTCATAGTAAATCCACAACGGGGTCGTGGCCAGCAATCGGCCGCCATCCTTCGAACCGATTTGCTGAACAGACTTCGTATGAAAATGTACACATATTGTTATTGTTATTATTATTCTAATTAGTAGTAGTAGTAGTAGTAGTAGTAGTAGTAGTAGTAGTAGTAGTAGTAGTAGTAGTAGTAGTAGTAGTAGTAGTATTAAAAGGAGGAGGAGGAGCAGCGAGGTTGATGGAAGTGCTTGTCATTTTGAACAGCGCTACAGAAACACAGACAAGAGAGGCCGCAAGGCCGATAAATTTCAAGTAATGCTCTCTTGGGCTGTTCACACATATACACCTTTTCAAGGTATTTACGTGTGAACAGCGCAATAAAGCTTCAGTTGGCAGTTCAGTAATTGTGCTTGCGGCCTCTATTGTGTCTGTTCCTGTAGCGCTGCTCAAAAATGACAAGTTCGTACAAACTAGCTCGCGCGCATACCCTTTTTTAATGACCTAAGTGTCGCAAGTGCAGCGCTCTGTATAGTGTGTTTCTTATTTGTCTTAGCCGTATCGTGGTTTGGTGGCGTGCGCGTACGTAGTCCGTGTGTTCCCGTTGCACCTTATATGGTTTGCTTTCAGCATATACTAACCGAGTGCGGACATATGAAAGCCACGATTTAGTTGATGCCTCATTCACTTCTTTCCCAGAATGGCAGAATTGTCTTTTTTTCCGGGAGATGAGTGGCTTTAGGCGGCCCCTTTAGACTGTACAGATTTGCTTACCTCGCGTTTATAGCGCCACGGACAGCTGCCACAGACCAAAGAAATAATCGTGCTTTGGGGTCATGATCGTGGTTTCAGACTCCAGAGGCTTCTCTTTAACTTCCTTTCGCCTATGCTGATCCCTGCCCGTTCATACTCTCGCCTAAGCGCTCTGGGACTGTGTGTGCGTTTCTTTTCGTTCGTCGCATCATCAACACGCATGGTGCTGAATACGCAGCAGGCTCTCACCGCAGCGTGTCCCCTTTCACTTTTTTTTTTTTTTTACCAGAAGTATGTATAAGGGAACTTCAGTTTGTCCGGAAAGGCGTTTGCAAAATGCAGGCTTGCCGTGTGCGTAAGCGTGAGCGGAAGGGATGGTGTCGCCATCTGGAGGCGCAGAGATCACTTACAACACGGCATTGCTGCTGCAGCTACCAGCTGATCTAATGTGTTACTTCGCTGCTTATGTAAACTTGGGGGCTAACCGGTTGAACGTTGCGTTTTTAGTGTTTTTTTTTCTTTCGAGAAGGCATTCACGGAACAGCGAAACATGTCCTTAGGACGTTGCGGTTACGCGAAGCGTCGTGAGATGTCACTGCCATCGCCCGGTAACCTGGTACTACGCTAAGCGATTGCGTGTTCCGTTCTGCCGGGCACGCTGAAACTCTCTATTATAGCTCGACGTTTCACGAAGGTTGTTTGCTCTCCACATACGTGCTTCCACAATAGGAGTGACCACTCATCCCTTCGCGTGATCGTCTCGTGTACGCCGTATCGGGAGCTTGGTCTGCGCTCTTTTATTATTTTTTTTTACGACCGGTACGCGTGCACTTATCTGCTGCTGAGCTCAACGTTTGCACTAAGAGTACAATGAGTACTTACGCACTACGGAGGCTCCCGCCACTGATTCGCTTCGGGGTGAAAAAAGGCAGCCAGGACCGGTAAAACCGAGAGCTAGCTGTTTTTTTTTTTTCTATGTCGCGTCGTTTGTGCCGCGGTCTATGAGCGTGATATATATGGTTTCTGATGGTCGGCTATTAATTAAACGTGTTGGTGGGCCAGTAGATCGGTCCATACTTGCAAGTTTGACAAGAGCACACCTTTCTGTGGGACAGCGTTTAGATGACGAGACGACTAGCTCGAACTCGAAACTAAAGTTTTTTCGGAGCACGTGCCGTGTAAAGTAGGAAGGCGAGTCGCGTATGGATCACGCCGCGTGTGAATTAAGACCACGTCTGCTTGCAAAGAAGCATACAGTCACGCATACCACGCGTCTGGCGTCCATTTGAAGTATATCTTGAGCTGGGTTTGGGCGTTATAGTTTGCACATCTTGATCGAAACGGGTCGACGCTCGGCTGTATAGAATTAACAACGCGCCAGCGAGAATAGCTTGCAATGTATTTTTCTGAGGAATGTCCTAAATAAAATTCAGCGCCCAGCCCGGGCGTACGTACGCAGCCGGCGCGTCAGTTTCCATGTGTTGTGAACATGTCATCCTCGCCCATGGTTGCACCGTATTTCTCATTTGAAACTCAGTCAATGCGCCAAAGTATTGAGGCATTCAAGTATTGAACCTCTGGTATTAGTGACAGTATTCGGCATAGCTGTTGTTTCTTCGTCCTCTGATTGCGCAGTACGTTCATTGTACAGCGGAAGCTCGTTGATACGTTTTTCACGGGAACAGGAGAATAAAACGTATAATCGGAAGACAATCGCATTGTCCGATGCAATTCCCAAGAAGTGTGGAGATAGGCCCAGGCTGCTACAAACTCGGGAGGGAAAGGTACGTGTGGCGTCGAGTGCGCGATCAATTCGTGTGGCTCGCTGGTATGCAATGTCGCCAGATTCGAAGCGCCTGTGTACGGGGGGAGTGCAAGGCTATCTTCTCGGGATGGGCGCGACTTCGATCGTGTAATTACACGTTGTCCTGGGCCGCTGGAATGTTATTTTAAACTGATATACTGGAATTATAAGCTATGCTCGAGCTCTAGAAATACCAGTAGAGGCTCGCTTCTGCAGTCGTAAGGTGAAGGAGTGTTTGTATTATCCCAATGAAAATGAATTGCTCCTCTGGGAAGTTGGCCGGAGAAGAAAAAAAAAAAAGACGTATTATCCCGAAAAACGTATCGTGCAGAATCAGGATCGATTTTATTGTGATGATTGAAAGATTACATGACGTTAATACACAAAATAAGGTCCTGAAAGTCGAAGACTGCGATGGGACCTCCTCATCATCGAAAAATAAATAAATAAATAAATAAAAACAGATTACTGCAATTACTACGTATCGTTTGCAAAATCGTATCAACGAAATTCCGTTGTAATTAGCGTGCCGTGGGAATTCAAAGAGGAGCGAGGGGCTGGTGATGTTGCTCGGCGTCAGTTGAGCATATAAGGCTTTCGGCGTGGCACAAGGCCTCTTGGTTTGACATGTTATACGCGCGTTCGGGGACAGGGACAAGGAAACAAAGGGCTGCAGTGCACGGCGAAATCGGCGCCTGAATTCGTCCCGCGAACCACTATAGTCCCCAAGCGCTCGTATCGATGCTAACAGCCTATCCCATAGGAGCGATTCTTCAACCGTTCACTTATTCATGCATCGTGTGTGCGCGTACGTGTTCTTTGAATGCAGGAGGGAGAGTTAATATTTTAATGGCTTTTTTTTTTGTTGGTTGGTTGGTTGTTCGTGTCATTTTCAACAAGATAGGCTACTGAACGTATATTCTTTCCTAATTCCACCTGTTATACGCTCCACGCGCGTTGTTCGGTTGTTGGTTTTACGATGCAGCACTGGTCGTTTCAGTGAGTACAGAATCGCGTATAAACAGAACATATATACGGCACTTTGTGAATATTTTTTGTAGCGTTTCAAGCTTGGTCTCATTTCACGCGTTTTCCCTTTCTCCGTAGTTAATGATGGAGCGCCCGCGTGCTAGTATAGATATATCATCTTCGATCGTGTCGCCGTGTTGTTACATTGTCGCGTGAACTTAACAAGGGTGAGAATGACCAGAAACGCACTGCATTCGTACTGTACGTATATAAGCGTGGTGTTTCGTGCTCTGAATTTGGTGGTGGGTCCCGGAAGAACGGGACTCAGAGAGGCAGGGTGGAATGGCAGGCCCATTTCGGGCACGCAATCGAAAGTGACTTCGACAAATTAGGTTCTCTGCACGGCTCGCTTTCTTTCTTTTCTTTTTTTTTCGGGAGCACTCGTTGTTGAGAGACTAGATGGAGTGTGCATGGTACAAGCGTAATTAGTGTGTGCCGTCCTGGGCGTATATAGGCATGCGCAGGCTGTCGCGACCAAACACGACTGAGCCCACGAAGCGCGCTTTCTTTTGGGCTTCTGCGCCGTTTGCATTGCGGCTGCTTTGTGTGCGCGTGTGTACGCGCAGTTAGGCGCGCGCCTGCACTCTCCTTGATGACTCTCTCGAGCGCTATTCGACAAAAGGACACGCGACGTATAGCAACTGTATAGGGACACAAGAACGAGCGAAGTGGTGATGAGAAATGAAAAAGAGGTAACAAACAAACAAGAAACGGGAAGGTGGAGACGCGGCTTCATTGATGTGTGTACAGTCTTTGCGTATACGGGCCGCGTGATTTGCCCATTCGCCACGGCGCGGAGACGATTTCGTCTCCGCGGGCGTTAGTTCGCGCGTAAGCGCTTGTTAATTTGCTCGTTAGGGAAGCGGCCGGGCAAACAAAAATCGGCGGGTCTGACTTGCTTGTCGGCGATATGCATCCAGCCGACGAAGCTGCGTCGTCGTTTAGCGGTGGTCTTAGCTTTCTCCTGCGGCTAATTGAAAACAGCTCTCTGTATGTCATTGGGGGAAAGGCTTTGCAAAGGGGTGTATAGGCTCTGTATACGTGCGTTACTGCGTTCGATCAGCGAGGCCTGGCAGAATTTGACGGGGCTTACGTTTCCGGCACGTGCTGATAGCTCCACTTTGTTGTGGTGCTTGACCGCTGACGCGAAGGTCACAGATCGAATCCCATTCGCGGTTGCCGCGTTTCGATAGTGGCGAAATGCTCCAGAGGCTCTTGTACCTATAGATGTATAAGTGCACGTTAAAGAACCCCAGGTGGTCAAATTTTCCGAAGCCCTCCACTATTACGGCACCTCTCATAATAGTGTCGTGGTTTTGGGACGTAAAATTCAGACAAGTGTTATAATTGTGATAGCTCCAATTTGTGACGGTTTCGAACTTGCCCCGAATGCGGAAGAAAAATCGGGAGGACTGGCGAGAATTGAGACTTTGCTGGCGCATTTTGCTTTATTTTTATGTAGTTCTAAGTCCCTTGCGCAGCCTGGAATAACGAGGATTCATTTTCTTTTCAAGGAGCGCTCATACGCGCTCTTCTTTAACCGCGGTCGTTAATGAAGAGTGGACGATCTCATAGTGCAGGGGTCGGCAACCTGCGGCCCGCAATGCAATATTATGCGGCTCCCGGCGCGACGTCAGAACCCCCCTTCCCCTAACTCACCTGTGAACTCCTCCCGACTAAACAGTGAACACCTCCACGACTTTCTGCGTCTATCGGTGAGCAACCTTGGTGTACTAGATTTGCGAGTTGGCTAAGGATTTCAGCACCAAAAGTCACATTGAAAGTTTTTTTTTTTTTTTTGCTTGTAGCCTATGTTGATAAATTGCAACTTGTGACATGCGTGCTGAAAATAAACATGTGTTCTATTTCATATTGTATATCATTATTGTCAATGCGCCGAATTTTTCTTTCGAGCCTGAAATGCTGCGGACGGTGTTAGATGCAACGTTTGCCTTCGCCCTCAGGCCTGCATACATTCTGCGAGGTGCTCGATCCCGTCCCAGCGCTGTTGAAATACATACATTGCGCCGTTGCAATCTGCGTATGGCTCCGGTGGCACGCCGATAAAAGAAGGCGCAGCCTCGATCGCGTGGTCGTTGCCCAACGCCGCCGCGTTACCCGTTTCGGCCCGCGGTTGACGTCAACCGCGAACATTATACGGTGTAACATAAACCTGCGTCCATTCGCACCATCGGACGCGAGTGCGATCGCTTACGGGCATGTGCACTCTGGCCTGAGCACCCGAGCGGGAAGACAATCCTCTTGGTAGTTTGTGTCTCAGCGCGCGGTGCAGGCACGCGTAGCTAGCACTCATTAACTAATTAATTCCTTACATGCCACAGAATGAGCACGAGAGCGTGTTGTTATGACTGACCGTTGCTGGCGATGCGTTGTCTCTGAGGGTGGACTGGTGATGCGTTCCCACACGACTCGGGACACTTTGACCCTTCCCCGAAACGGGCTCCGCGGCGGGAAGCGCCCCATAAAGGGAAGAGAATCGTGCGAGCTCCGACGGACAGCGGAGCGACGTCAAAGCTGACGCCTCCTTTACAACGGGCCACTTTGGCTTAATTGTTTGGGATGCTGCGGTGCCGACCGGACTCGTCTGTTTTGACCAGATCAATTATAGGTCGCCGCAAACCCTTTCCAGCCCTTCTGGGGAGAGGCGGAGCAACTCGCCCGACATCCTGTTCTCCCGGCTGACCCCACGTGAGTGTCATTGACCGCAGCAACTTTGCTGCATCAAGGAGTGCAACGACCCGTCTGCGACAGTGTAATTGGCTGGCGTCTTGGTGGGTGGTGTCGTGTGTGTGAATGACTACAATCAAGAAGCAGGAGCCAGCCTGAGGTGTTGGCTTTGAGTGAGGCAAGAGGCTCTGAGCCCTAGGTTGATGGCTCATCCGGTTCGCTCGTTGCTGAACTCTTACCTTTTCGCTGTGTAAATAAGTGCACGAAAAGTGCCATTAAACCTGTTTGTTTTCGTTTTCCCAACTTCTGAGCATCAGTTCCTCAACCCGAAGACTCAGTCACGCTACGAAATGCAGTCCGTGTCCGACACAACCCTAACGTCGCAACAGTGCGTTTTCTACTCGCCTTCATGGCGACTTCACTTCAACGAGGGCGAAATTCAAAAGCGCCCGTGCACTTGTGCATAGGTGCACGTTAAGGCGCCACATGTCGCCAAAAATTGACACGGAGTCCCTCACTATCGTGTGCCACATAACCGTATCGTGGTTTCGACACGTAAAGCCCCATTCTATAAATGAAATCATTCCTTCATTCTTTGAAGTACTGTCGGAGCACTTTTGTGACCATATGCTGCATAGTGTAATCGATCACGTGCCATTAAATTGGAATACATTGATATGCGGAGATTCGATTCACGCCACAAACTGGTAACGCCTAAAGCGAACGCAACAAACTTCGGCCACTACAGTGAAGTATAGTAAGTATTGAAAGCATCGCGTCCAAAATTACAGAGCTTTTGGCACCACTCGCAAAACACCTATATAGTAAAAACTGCAATTAGGGAGTTTTATGGCGCGGGCTCCAAAGGTGGGGAGGGAGGCTGTGGGCCGGACTAGCAAAGAAGATGCGAGTTTCGTGTTCTCAAAGGCCGCTGGGAGATGCATGTTCTTAAACCTCGCCACTAAAACTGCGCCGTTTTATGGTCGTTACAAACGACACGATCTTGCGTCAGTAGGCTTGATCTTACTTGGATGTTCGCGTGCAGAGCGCAGCTGCCAACATTGCGTCGCGACATCATCGTTTCCGCTGGTGAAAAAAGCTCGACTCGGCTGTCTGTTCTTCTTCTTAGCGTGACGCAACCTATAAATGGAAGAGGGGGGGGGGGGGAGGGGAGGGGGGGGGGGGGGGGGGGCTCCGTAACTTGCGAAACGCGCGCCGTTCGTCTCGTATATAGTATCTCCTTTCTTTATGTCCGCGTGTCTCTTCACAGACCGCTGGTTTCGAGATCCCCGTTTAACCCACGGCTTCCCCTTGAGTTGCCTACTCAAGCTCGTTCTGTTATATATACACTCTAAGCCGAAACTGGGCAAAATTGGACTAACGGCAGTCGTTAAACGAAAGGATCAACGGTTCGTCCAACAGAGTGTAAATGCGAGACAGTGCGTGTCGTGCGCAAACGCCCGGCAAGAAGGGGACCAACGGGGGGTGTAACTGCGCGCCGATCGCCCGCTGCCGCGCTGCACTTCACGGTCCTGTCGGCTAGCACGATTACGAGTTACATGGCTTACACGCCAGAGTGAAAGCGAAGCACTATTACAACGAATAGAAGCAGTTATTAGAATCAAGTTCAACTCGCGCCGGCGTACACAGCGAGCGAGCGCGCTCACCCACGTTTCTTCCCTGTCGAGCTGCCGGACCCAAACAAGTGCAAACCTTAGAGTCCGGACACCGCGGATCTCTCGCTTCATTGTGCCGGATTAGGAAGAACTGCGAAGAACACTGCCAGCGCTAAAAAAAGTAAGCGGTTCGTCAGCGGTTGTATTCCCGCAGAGTCACCGGCTACAACTACGAAGCGATATGAAGTAGGCTTCGCTACGTCGTCGGCACCAAGCCGACCGGCGGCCGGCGCGAGTTCGTTGCCGGTGCAGGTGAAAGAAACGTTGCGTAGAATTTGTTTCACAGAGAATAATGTCGTCTGGAATAAAGTACAGTTCAATCTGTGTCTTTCTCTTCATGCGACAACTGTTGTCAAACATCTATAGCGTGAAGGCGAGCGCCGATACGAATCAACGTGCGGCCGGCGGTGTACAGCGAGCGACTTACGAGCACGGTGAAAGAACCGTGCCTGCGCGCCGTCTCATCGTTGTAGATATACATACATCTACATCACTCCGTAAGACGTCGCGGACAGCGGACATCTATTTTCCATTTGTATGTAAAAGAACGACGACGAAAACTGCACAGGAGACGCATGTTGTGATCGCCAGCGGTCGTTCAACTCAGCCGTGCTCCTCGTAAAGGCTTAACGACGTTGTCGGCAAGAAGCTGGCATCGGCGGGGCGCCTCACTGCTTCGCCGGAGTTGCTGCATAAGTGCCGCTTTCTATGTTTGTGTGTGCATAAGTGGATTTTACGGACTTGTGCACAGCATTACTAAGGCTGGTTCGGCCGACACATAGAGTACCAGCTGATAATTCGAATTCGCTGACTGAAAGAGCGTTAAAAATCCGGCGGGTTCATATTAAAAGATCGGTGTGTTGCGGTTCTGATATTGAGCCCACGTAAGTTTACACGAACGCTGCGAATGTTTATTGTTTTATTATGCCGAACAGAAGTCTGCCACCGGCACAAAATGGGAGGTCGAGATACTGTGCCTTATATATAGCCGATGGTTGGTTTTCGGCTGTGTAGCGCGGGCGGTAGATGCATGGTAGGCGCGGTGTTGTGTTTAGATTGCAATGGTTGTGTGTTGTTGTATGTTGTGTATACACGAGCCGCAACACTGCATCATTCAATGCTGATTCAGTTGGAAATAACAAGAATTACGCCGACATAGCGAAGAATCGCCATCTTCTTTTTTTTTTTTTCTCGGTTAGTCCCGACGGTTCAACTGTTAGACCCTCGGGAGCATTCTACGAGGACCAACATTTAAACCACCTGGAGTAAGTGCTAGAGAGTAAAAGTTGAACCCCTGTAGTTACTCCCGCAGTTGGTCCAAAAATGGTTCAAAATCTGTGGCAGCCCATTTAGACCCCTGAAGGACCAATGCCATACCTCATTTTAGTCCTTTTCGGCTTAGAGTGTAGGGTAGACACGTTCCCACTGATCGCCGAAAGTGAGGGGAGGGAGGAGGGCATGCAGCAGGGTTGAAGACTGCGGAGGATCATCTTTAAGAGCTTCTGCATCGATTGAGCCTTCCTCCTCAGTCGGTCTAGCGTACTACAGATAATAGACCACCATCTCTCTCTTAATAAATATATATATCCTCAGTAGTCACTTTTGCCGCTCTTCTGTCCTTATAATAACACGAACGCGTCGCTGATTGCGATCACCCTCCTTTTCCAAGTCCTTTCCTTCCCCGGAGGCCTTTCTTCCCCGATTCCTCGAAAGCTCATCATCGTAACCGGCCGTGTATAATAAAGAAACGTCGGCGCAATCTTCTTCGGGATGTACTGGAACTTCGCTGCTGCCGCCGTATTTGTTGCCGAGGAAAGAGCGCAAAGTGAATGAGACCGCGACCGATCGAGGAAAAAGAGAAAAAAAAAATGTTTGGAGAATTGCGTGCCCGATTAATTCCGCTGACTCGATTTCCGGCGCTGGGCTCTCGGTGACGTGCAGTATGGTTTATATATATATATATATATATATATATATATATAATGTGTGTGTGTGAGAGAGAGATAGATTTATGGATCAGTTTCTTTAGTATGTGTATGCAGGCGCGAAGGGGCCAGGAAGTGTAATGACGCAAGCAGCGCCAACCTTTCCTGGGAGAGGGAGGTGGGCTTGCGCAATGTGTGGTGTTGGCGTCTAGGCTGCCCTAATAAGATCGTCCGCTGCGCGCGCACTTGACAGTATATATGTACAAGATGTGTACCCTATACATAGTTCGCGTGTATAGTATGTACATGGCTCCTTTGTATGACGCAAAACGAATAGCACGAGTCTTATCTCGTTATACGCGTCTACGGTGTGGAAAGTGTCTGCTTTGTTGCACATCTGCACTTTTTGCGGATTACATGCTGCCGTATATAAGGCTCGCCGGGCCTTTTTTGTTTGTTTGTGTTGTGAGACGCTCCTTGTTCCTGTCCGAGCCTGCCTTTTCGTGACAGCGTAGAGATGATGCTAAATTAGGAACGCTTACGAACTGGGGCGTTATTCTCATTTTCTTTCTGTATATTGCCATTACCGGTCAATGTCGTTAGGACATGTCACTTTATTTTCACTCGGGTTTCTTTATGTAGCTGAGACGTTTCTTATAAGTTCGTATTCCCCCGACGCTTTTGCGGTCGTATGCAGTTTGACGTTCCCGCAACCACACGTACATGAATGATTTTTACGGAATAACATTATTGACCGAGCGAGGTTAATTGTTGTCCACGCAAAACGTGGCATACTGGAGCGTTTTTGAATTGCCGTATCCATCGGTATGGCGTGGCAGGGAATCGAGCCATGCGACCTCGCTTTCGGCGGCTACACCACATGCATCACTGCGCCACCGTGGATGGCAAGCGCTCTTATTACCGAACAGTTTCGGAGTTGCATCGGTTGTCCATGAAGCGATACACCCGTGCAGCTAAGTTCACGCACTCTTCTTGCACATACGGGGTGGTGGTGGTGGCGTTTTTCGTTAAGCGTTGTGTGTAGGTCGGCGTCAAAGTGACTTCGTTTGAGCTCTCTGATCAGCTCGGCCTGTTTCCCGCTATTTTGGTCTCTGTATAAAGTTTCCCTGGAAAGTTTTATAATTGGTTTTTACTTACATCTCAAATGCAGTTACAGACAGATGCAGCATTACTGACTTTGATGTTGAAGCCTGGTCTACTTTTATGTGTACGTCCCAATACCGAGTTCGTTACGGACCAGCGACAATAGCTCAACGGCGTTCGGCGTCGCATGCACTGCTTAGCAGGGAAGGAGGTCGCGGGTTCCATCGCAGACGTGGCAGCCACATTTCGATGTGTGCGAAGTGCATATACACTAACGTGCTTGGACTTCAGTTAATTTAGTTAAACATCACCAGGTGGTCAAATCAATCTGGAATCTACAACCTGCGGCGTGTT